>NW_027471024.1:0-30003 GCF_051020765.1 Lasioglossum baleicum
GGTAACGTTCTCGAACCGTTAGACCACCGATCTTGTAATTCATACTTGTACCCAAGGTGCTCGTCACTAAAATGTACAGCAATTCGACCCTTTGAACATGAAGTTGTATTTTAGATACAGCGGGTTAGTTCTTCAGAGGGTAAGATCTTCGGTAATAGGTGTGACTTTACCGCAGATGCTATTGTTCTCAATCAAATTGACGCTCTACTTTAATATGCAAACCCTGGATTGAAGTGTCTGCTACCTATACTGATCAGCGGATGTACATCTGGAATACCTGATACGATTCTCGGAATCGCATGGTAGGTGAAGCTATCGGAAGGATAGGTATTCAGTATAAGGAATGACTTTATACCAATTGGTCATATTCTCCGACGGTTGGTCTCTCAACCTTAATATTCATGTCGTGATGTAAGGTGACTTTTGCCAATACTTTTCAATGGATTTACGTCCGTATTTCCTGATATGGTTCATCGAATCCCTGGATAGGTGAAGCGATTGACATAGCCGTCCGTCTTACGCGGAAGGTAGGAACGGCCTCGAACGGTTCGACTCTCTGCATTCTGACTTCTGCTGGAAGTTAAGGTGATTATATATACACAGTGGGTAAGATCTTCTGGGGACAAGATCTTCAGCATACCGTTTGATTTTATAAAAATTGGTAACGTGGACTACCTGGTTTGACCCCCAGGATCACAGGATAGGTGAAGCTATTGACGAAGCCGTTCGAATCTCAGAGAGGATGGTAATGTTCTCGATCGGTTTGACCATCGATACTCTAATTCCTACATGACATTTAAGGTGCCGACACTTAAATGGAAACTGATTTCTTTTCCTGAACGCGGAATTATGCTCCAGATACAGCGGGTTATCTTCTGGGCGGTAAAGCATTCGGTAAAATGTTGGACTTTGTAGAAATTTGTAACGTTCGCAAACGGTTTGACCAGCCACTTTAATATTCATACCGTGAATTATGGTGTATATTGCTAATACAGTTCAGCGCTTTTACTCCAGGAACACCTGGTTGGACTCTAGGAATCGTAGGATAAGTGAAGCTATTGACATAACCGTTCGACCTTCAAAGATGGTGGTAAATTTCACACACTCGATCTTCTGTTTTATACATGAAATTAAGGTGATCGTCACTAAAATGTATGCTAATTCGTTCCATTCAACTCGCTGCTGTACTGTCGATACAGCGCGCTAGGTTTTCGGAGGGCAAGCTCTTCGGTGAAGCGTTTGACTTTATACCAATTGGTGACGTTCCCCAACGGTTTGACGCTCGATCCACTTATTCATACCTGAAGTTAAGGAGCCCGCCACTAGAGTATAAACTAATTTGTAACTCTGATCGCGAAGGTATACTCTCGATGCAGCGGGTAAGTTTTTCGGAGGGTAAGGTCGTCGATATAACGTTTGACATTATAGCAATTGGTATCGCTCTCAAACAGTTTGACGCTCTATATTAATATTTAAACTGCGAAATAAGGCGACTACTCCCAATTCTCTTTAGAGGACTTACTTTTCGGTTTTCCTGGGTTGACTCTCGGAATCACGGGATAGATGAAGTTATTCACTTGGCCGTTCTACTCTCAAAGGGGCGGTAATGTTCATGATCAGTCTGTGTTCCGATCATCTAATGCATACAAGAAATTAAGGTTCCCGTCACTAAAATGTTTACTAATTTGCTTCTCGGATCACGAAGTAATGCCCTCAATAAAGCGGGCTTGCTTTTCGGAATGAATGGCCAGCGGTAAAAAGTTAAACTGTATACGAATGGATAAAGTTCTACAATGGCTTGACCTCCTGCTATAATATTCGAACAGTGAATGATGGTACGGCAGATCTAGCAACACTACTTTATGGTCTCCGTTAATATCTTATAACATGATTTTGAATCGCAAGCAATTCTTTCTCATTTTTATATTTATATACAAATACAGCAATTTACTGTTATAATAAATGTAAAATAATCGAGTGTACGATTATAACATTATTTTGTTATATTTATGGTTACTGTACATGATTGTCTGTATACATACCTACGTTTCCAGAGCGGCACGCCTGGAGCGGGCAAGTAGCTGCGTACGGTGGATAGACGCGAGACTACTATAAGGTATTGGTCAACTTCTTTAGTCTTGATATTGTACCGTATGCACTCCTTCGCTGTTTTCTATTTATTTCGACACACTCTAATTTACTGTTATAATATTTTCGATTCTTTTCAAAATTCCAAATGATTAACATCAAAAACTGTATTTTACAGGAATAGTGTCCTTGGAAATAGATGAGTGCACGTTTATGAAAATATTTCGATAAATTTGTTGTTATTTCATATGATAGTCTGTAAATGTACTTACGTTTCAGGAGTGACACGGCTGGACTGGTCTTTTAGGTGGGTACGCCAGATCGGAGTGGCATAATGGGTGACCTTCGTTAATTTCAGTAACCATGATTTTACTCGGTATGAATTTTTTTACCGATTTTTTCATTTATTTATACATTCTGTTATTTACTGTTATGATATTTTCGATTATCCTTGAAATTTTCAATTCTTATCTTAAGAAATTGTATGGCTTAGTACAAGTGTCATTGGAATCAGTTGTGTGTACGTTTGTGACAATATTATGTTAAATTCGTTCTATTTTATAGGATACATTGTGTACGTACCTACACTTCGGGTGCGGTACGGTTGTAGTGGTCTTGTAGTTAGGTACGGCAGATTGGAGCAGTATACTGGATTGTCCTCGTAAATTTCTGTAACCCATAATTTTAAACTGTGTGCATTATTTCCCAAATTGTCCATTTATTTTATACGTTCTTCAATTTACTGTAATGATATTTTAGATTTATTTTTTATATTGTTCAATTTCTATTGAAAGGAATTGTATTTCCTGGTAAAACTGCCTTTGGAAATAGGTGAGTGTACGCTTCTGTCATTATTTTGTTTAACTAACTGTTACTGTGTATGATTGTCTGTATACGTACCTAACCTGACGGAACAACACGACTGGTGTGCACGTGCTGTTGCGTTCGGTACATCGTAGCGAAACTAACTGTATGGTATCGTCAATTTCTCCTACCTCGATATTGTATCGTATGCATTTTTGCCCATTGAAAATTGAATTTCATTGTAAAAGAGCCTTTTGGAATAAGTTGTGTTAATGCTTATGACAATATTGTGTTAAATTCTCTGTTATCTTATATGATTGTCTAACTACGTCGTTACGCTGTTTGTGCGACACGACTGGCGTGTTCTTGTTGTAGCGTCCGATAGAACGGAGCGACCCAGCTATATGGTCTTTGTTTAATTCATCAACCTTAATGTTGTACCGTATGCAATCTTTCGTAGTCTTCTATTTATCCCTACATGATGTAGTTCACATTCATGATATTTTCCATGTTTTTCAAAGTTTTCAATTTTGATTTAAAAAACAGTATTTCTTAGTAAAAGTTTCTTTTGAGTTAGGTGAGTTTAGGTTTATGACAATATCATGTTAAATTCTCTATTATTTTATTTGATTGTCTGTATGCGAACCTGCGCAGCCGATCGACACGCCTGGAGTGGTATTGTCGCTGCGTACGTAAGACACGACATATTTCATGATCATGATTAATTCCTTTATCCATAATATTGTACCGTACGCATTCCTTCGCAGTTTTCTATTTATATGCAAATACTGTAATTTACTGTTATTATATTTTCCACTTTCCTTCGAAACATGCAAGTTTTATTTTAAAAATTGCATTTGTTCAGGAAAAGTGCCGTGTGAATTTGAGGAGTTCACTATTATGACAATATGTTGCAAAACACTTTGCTATTTTATATCACTGTTTGTATACGTACCAGCCCTTCCGGAGCGTCAGGAATGGATTGGTCTTGCAGTTCCATTCGGCATATCGGTGCGAGAATACTGCATGATTTTCGATAATTCATCTATCCATGGCACTGAACCGTATGCATTGTTTCCAAGTCTTCCATTTATTCATACGAACTGTAATTTACTGTTTTGATATGTTCTGTTTTTCTCATGGTTTCTAATCTTTAAATTCACTAATTTCTTCATAGCAAAGGTGTCTTTGGAATTAGTTAAGTGTACGTTTATGACATTATTTAGGTCAGTTTGTTGCCTGTATTATTTCATTGCCTGTACACGTACCTACGCTGCCGGTGCGACACGAATGTGGATGCGTTGTAGTTGCGTAGGCAGATCGGAAGCGACAATAGCGTATGGCCCTTGTTTCTTCTTTGTCCTTACCAATGTAGTGTAGGCATTGATAGGCTGGATTTTGTTTATTTATTCATACTGCAATTTACTTTTAGGATATTTTCGATTTGTTTCATAACTTCTAGACTTTACTTTCAACAACTGTTTTTCTTAGAAAAAGTGTCTATGGAATTTGTTTATTGCACGTTTGCCGAGATTTTATCCTAAACCTAACGGTGTTTTACATTATTGGTCGTATAGGTGTCCACGCAGCCGGAGCAATACGACTGGCGTGGTCTTGTAGTCGCGTACGGCAGATCGATGCGGCACAACTGGATGGTCGTCATTAATTCCTTTGAAAACAATGTTGAACCGTATTATGTCTTTCGCAATTATCTGTTTATTTAGAAATGCCGTAATTTACTCGTACGATATCCTTAATTTTCTCCGATGTTTCCAATTTTTATTTAAAATATTGTATTTCTTACTAAAAGTATTGTTGGAATTAGTTTAGTGTACGATTATGATAATATTTTCCTATACCTACAGTTATTTCATACGGTTGCCTGTTTTCGCACCTATGCTTCCGGAAAGACACGGCTGTAGTGGCTTTGCAGTTGCGTACGGCACATCGGAGCGACACTACTGGATGGTCTTCGATAATGTTTTTAACCTTGATATTGTACAGTAGGAATTCTTTCCCAGTTTTTCATTTATTGGTCCATATTCTTAGTTACTGCTGCGGTATTTTCACTTCTCCTAAAAAATACAATTTCTGAAATAGAAAATTGGTGGGTTTGAACAAAATCGGAAATATCATAACAGTAGATCACAGAATGTAGTAATGAATAGTGAATATCGAAAGAATGCATTCCGCACAATATCACGGTTAGACAAAGTAACGAAGATAATACCGTAGTGTCGGTTCGATATGCCGAACGCACCTGGAAGACCATAACAGGCGCGTCGCTCCGACAGCGTAGTTACTTATACAGACAATAATATAAAATAACAATTTTTTTAACAAGATAATGACATAGACGCACACTCAACTATTTTCAAAGGCACTTTTACTAAGAAATATAATTATTTTACATAAAAAGTGAAAATTTCGAGCAAGAACGAAAGTATAACAACAGTAAATTGCAGTATCTATTAATAAGTAGAAAACTGTGACAGAATGCATATGGTACAAAATCGAGGATAAGGAATTGACTGAAACCATACAGTAATACCGCTTCGAGCTGCAGTGTGCAACTACAAGACCTCGATATAACTTCATCTAACCTGTGATAGCATGAGTATAAACTGGTATTCCGGGCATAAATTCGCTGAACAGTATTGGCAATCGTCACATTATTTCACGGTTTGAATAGAAATGTAAAGCACCAAACATTTTAGAGCATTGCCAAATTGTATAAAGTCAAACAACTTGCCGATGGCGTTACCTTTAGAGGAGCAAACTCGCCGTCTCGAAAGTATAACTACGTGTTCAGAGAATGAAATTGGTATTCCTTTCAGTGACGGGCACCGTAACTACATGTACGAATTAAGAGATAGACGCTCAACCCGCTCGAGAACATTGCCGCCTTCTGTGTGAGATGAACGGCTAAGTCAATAGTTCTACCCATCCTCCGATTCCGATAGCCAAACCAGCTGTACAGAGAGTATATCCGCTGAAAGGTGTTGGCAATAGTCACAGTAGTTTCGGGTATGAATATCAAAGTACTGAGTCAAACCGTTGATGAATGTTACGTATCGGTATAGAGTCAAACCTTTTCAGACGGTCGTACCTTCCGCGAAACTAACCCGCTGTATCGAGAGTATTCTTTCGTGTTCACTAAAACATATTAGTACACATTTAATTGACGGGCACCCTAATTTCATGTATGTATTAGAAAATCGAGATTCAAACCGTTGAAAAACATTACCAACTTGTTTGATATTCGAACGCCTAAGTCAATAGCTTCACCTATCCTTCGATTCGGAGAATCGAACTAGGTATTCTGGGGGTAAGTCGGCTGAAGATTCTTGGCAACAGACACCACAATTAACGGTTTGATTACTACAGTAGGGCGTCCATCCGTTTGTGTACGTTACCAATTGTTACTAAAGTCAAGTGTTTTACCGAAGATTTTACCTTGCGCGTACCTCACCCGCGTCATCGAGAGTGTAACTTTGTGTTCAGAGAGAAAGATAAGCATACATTTTCATGACGGCCATTAAAATTTCATGTATGTGTTAGAAGCTCGAGGATAGACAGTTCGAGAATATTACCCCCCCCCCCCCCACCCCCGCACTTTGGGATTCGAACTGCAAAGGCAATAGCTTCACCTGCCCTGTGATTCTGTGAGTCAGGTCAGGTAGTCCTGGATTAAAACCGCTGAACAGTTATTGGTATTGGACAACATATTTTACGATACATATATTGAAGTACAGAGTCAGACCGTTATAGATCATTACGTATTTCTGTGGAGTAAAACTTTCTCCTGAAGGCCTTACCCTCCGAGAAGCTAACCCGCTATATCGGGAACATTACTTCGTGCTCAGAGAAGCAAATTAGAATACATATTTGTAGACGCATACTTTAGTTTCAAACGCATAAATAGGAGTATCACGCGTCAATGCGTCCTAGAACGATACTACCTTCTTTAAGTGTCGAACGGCCAAGTTATCAGCTTCACATATCCCGCTATTCGAGGATAGAACCAGGTATTCCGGCAGCCAGTCAGTTGTACACAATACGCAATGGATACCTCGTATCACAGTTGCAATATTAGAGTAGAGCGTCAAACCGTTCGAGAACGATACCAATTAGTATGAAGGTCAAACGGTTTACCGATTGCCTCTACCTTCCACGAACCTCGGCGTCTTCATCTAGACTATAACGTCGTCATCAGAACAAGAAATAAGCCTTCACTTCAGTGACGGGCAACCTGTCTTCAAGTATTAATTAGACGATTGTGCGTCAAACCGCTCGGGAACATTTCCACTTTCTATGTGAGACGAACCGCTACGGCAATAGCTTCACCTGTCCTGTGATTCGTAGATTCAATCCAGGTGTTCCGGGAGTAAATGCGCTCCGCAGTATTGCCAATAGATACCTTAATTCACGGTTTACAAATTGAAGTACAGCGTCAAACATTTGAGAACGATCTCAATCTCAATGAGAGTCGTTCGGGTAATTCAGCAGCTTCACCTATCCAGTGATTCAGGGAGTCAAACCAGGTATTCGTGGAGTAATTCCGCTATACAGTATTGGCAATTCACACCTTAATTTACGGTATGAGCATTAACGTAGAGCGTCAAACTGTTTGTGAGTGTCACCAATTGTTATAAAGTCAAACGCTTTACAGGAGGCCTAACCCTCTGAAAGCCTAACGCGCTGTACCGAGAGTGTAACATGGATTTCAGTGGATCCAATTGGTATTCGTCTCAGTGACGAGCACCTTAATTTCAAGTATGATTTAGGCGATCGAGTGTCAAACCTTTTGCCATCATTATCCCTTTCTTTTGTGGGTAGAACGGCAATGTCAATAGCTTCAGATATTTTATGATTTTGAGAGTCAATCGACATATTCCAGTGGTAAAACGGCTGTAGAATATTGGCAATACACAATGTTCCACGGTATAAATATAAGCTAGAGGGAGGAACGGTTGTACATTGTTACCCATTTGAATGGTGACAAACTTTTTACCGAAGGCCTCACCTTCCGAGAACCAAGAACGCTGCCTCGAGAGTTTAACATCGTGTTCATAGTAGTAAATTGGTATACATTTTAGTGACGTGCTGCATAATATCATGCATGAATTGGAAGATGGAGTCAAATCGATCGAGAGCGTTACCACCTTCAGGAGAGACGACCGGCTAAGTCAATAGCTTCACCTATGCTGTAATTCCGAGACTGATGCCTGGTGTTCCAGGAGTAAGTGCGCTGGAGAGTAGCGGCAATAGACACCTTAACTCACGGTATGAATATTGGAGTAGAATGTCAATCCGTTTGAGAATATTACCAATTGGAATAAAGTCATTCCCCTATACCGCATTCGTTATCTTCCCAGAATCTAACCCGCTGTAACGACTGTATAACATCGTTTTCAGCGAAACAAATTTGCAGAGATTTTAGTGACGGGCATCTTAACTTCAAGTATGAACTAGAGGATCAAGCGTCAAACCTTGCGAGGGCGATACCACGTTCTGTGGGAGACGAACAGCTAAGCTAACAGCTTCACCTAACCTGCGACTCCGTAAGTCAAATCAGCTGTTCCGGGAGTAAATGCGTTGTACAGTACCGGCAATATATACCTTAATTCGCGAATTCAATATTACACCGTGTGAGAGCGTTGCAGTTGCTTTAAAGTCAAACGTTTTACCGAATCCCTTACCTATCACCACGTATCGAGAGTCAAGCTTCTTGTTTAGGGAAGCACACATGTATACAATTTAGTGACGTCACCTTAATTCACGTATGATATAGAACATCGAGACTCAAGCCGATCGAGGGCGTTGGCAATTTCTGCGATAGGCAAACGGCCATGTGTATATCTTCACCCATCCTGTGATTCCGAGACTTAACCAGGTATTCCGGGAGTAAATCCGCTGAAGAGTGTTGGGAATATATACCTTCGATCAGCCTTTGAATATTAATATAGTGTTACACACCGATTGAGATCGTTAGCAATTGGCATAAAGCCAAACGTTTTATCCAAGTCCGAACCTTGCGCGAACCAAACCCGCTGAGTCAAGGGTACAACTTCGTGATCGGTGAAACAAATGGGTACACGTTTCAGTGATGGGCTCTTTTATTTCATGTATGAATCAGAAGGTCGATGGCCTATCCGTCTAGGATCGTTTCCACCATCTTAGAGAGACGAACGGCTAAGTCGAAGGTTTCACCTATCGTGTGATTCCGAGAGCCCAACCACGTATCCCGTGAGTAACTACGCTGTAAGATATTGGCAATTGACACATTGTTCCACGGTTTGAATACTCATGCTGAGCGTCAAACGGTAGTATAACGTTACCTATTGATATGGAGTCAAATTATTTCCCGAAGGACTTATCTTTGTGGAACCGGTCCCGCTGTATCGAGCGTAAAACTTTGTGTCCAGCGAAACAAACTAACACATATTTTAGCGACGTCTACCTTAATTTCAGGTATGAATACGAAGATCGTGTGTCAAACAATTCGATAACGTTACAAACTTCTATGGAAATCGAACGGCAAAAACAATAGCTTCACATATCGCGTGATTCCGCCTATCAAATCCAGTATACCGGGAGAATATCCCCTGTACAGCATAGGAATTAGACATCTTAATTCACGGAATAAGTATTAATGTTCATAGTCAAACCGTTGTAGAAAGTTACCTATTCGTATGGAGTCAAATTTTTACGGAAGGGCTCACCGTCCGAGAAGCCTAGGCCGGTGTAGAGAGTGCTTTGCTGACTATCCGCGGAAACAATCAGTACATACTTTAGAAGGCGGACACATCATTTCCGAGAAAGAATTGCATAATCGAGAGTCAAACAGTCCGAGAAAGTTGCCACCGTATTCATGAAATGGCACATATAACACAACAGCTTCACCGATCCTGTGGTTCGGAGAGTGACTGTAGGTATACGAGGGCTATACCCACTGAAGAGTATTGGCAATGAACATCTTAATTCTCTGTTTTATGGTTAAAGTAGAGCCTCAATCCGTTTGAGAGCGGTACCATTTGCTATAAAGTCAAACGATTTACAGTCGGACGTATATTCCGCGAACCTCCCCCGTTTCATCGAGAGTATAACATCATGTTCAGAGGATCATATCAGTAAACATTTTAGTAACTGGGACATTAACTTAATGTATAAATTAGAGGATGGGTGTTCAATCCTTTCGGGAACGTTAGAACTTTCACAGAGACTAGAGTGGCTCAGTCAGTAGCTACTGCTATCATGCGGTTCCGAGGGTCAGGCAGGTATTCCGGATGTCAATCCGCAGTGCAGTGTTACCAATGGACACGTTCATTCACAGCTTTGATATTAAAGTAGAGTGTCAAACCCTTGTAGGACATTCCCTATTATTATAGTGACAAGCTCTTCCGCTAGGCCTCATCTTCCGAGAAACAAACCGGGTGTATCTGGGGTATAGCTACGTGTTTATAGAAGAAAATGTTTACTCAATTTAGTGACGGATATTTTTTTTCATGGACGAATAAGGAGATCGCGAGTCAATACGTTCGTGAATGTTATCACATTCTTGAGAGTCACACAGCTATGTCAGTAACTTCATCGATCCCGTTATTCCGAAAGTCCAACCAGGTATTCCGTGAGACAATCCACAGTGCACTATCACCATTGGACACTATAGTACGTGGTACGAATATTAGAGTGGAGTCTCAAACCTGTGTAGAACTCTACGTAGTGGTATAGCGTCAAACGTTTTACCGACGGCCCTTCCCTTCGCATAAATAACCCCCCTACATCGCGAGTAGATCTACGCGTTTAGACATACACATTGGCGTACATTATGGAGACGGCATCTTAATTTCATGTCTAAATTAGATGATCGGGATCAAGCCTTTCGGGATTGATACCACACTCTGTGACAAGGGACCGGCTGCGTCAATAGCTTCACCTATCCTATGACTCCGCGAGTCAAACCTTGGTATTCCGGTAGAAATTCCGCAGAAGCATATTGGCAATAGACACCTTAATTCACGGTTTGAATATTAATATAAACCGTCAAGATGTGTATGAACGTTACCAGTTGCTATAAAATCATACGTTTTACCGAAGACCAGACGGGAAACCAACACGCAGTGTCGAGAGTATAACTTCGTGTTCAGAGAAAGACATTAGTATTGATTTGATTGACGGGCACGTTAACATCATGCATGATTTAGAAGATCGATATTGAAACCGTTCGAGAACGTTACCACTCTCATTGAGATTCGAATGTGTAAGTCAACTCCTCCACCTATCCGGTGATTTCTAGAGTCAAACAAGGTTATCAGACGGTATATCCGCTGATGAGAATTGGCAATAGATTCCTTAATTTGAGGAGTCAATATTAAAATTGAGCATCAAACCTTTGCGATGCTTTACGTATTCCTGTAGAATCAATAATTTTACCGAAGACCTCCCCTTCCTAAGACATACCCCGCTGTATCGAGGATTTAACTTCGCGTTCAGAGAAAGAAATTAGTATTCACTTCAATGATGTGCACCTTGGCCTCATTTATGAATTAGAAGATCGACGGTGAAACTGATCGAGAACGATACCACCCTCTTCGAGATGCTAACTTATAAGTCAGTAGCTGCACCTATCCCCTGATTCCCAGGGTCAAACAGGTAATCCGCGAAAAAATCCGGTGAAGGTTATTGGCAACTGACACTTAGCTCACTGTTTGGATATTAATTTAGACCGCCAAACCGCTTTATACCGTTACCAATTGCTATAAAGTCAAACGCTTTACCGAGGGCTATACCTTCTGCGTACCTCACTGGCTTCACCGAGAGTATAAGTCCGTGTTCAGAGGTAGAAATTAGTATTCATTTCAGTGGCCGGCACCTTATCTTCACGTATGTATTATACGATCGAGGGTCAAACCGCTCGAGGATGTTTCCACCTTCTGTGGGAGACGAACGACAAGGTCAAGAGCTTAACCAATATTGTGATTCGAAGAGACAAACCAGGTACATCATGAGTAAATCCGCAGAACCATAGTGACAATGAACACCTTAATTCACAGCTTGAATATTAAAATAGAGCGCCAAACCGTTTGAGAACGGTACCAAATGATATAAAATCATACGTTTTACCGAAGACTTTACCCTTCGTAAAACTAGCCCGCGGCATCCAGAGTACAATTTCGTGTTCAGAGAAAGAAACTAGTATTAGTTTCAGTAAGGGGCACCTTAATTGCATGTATGAATTTGAATATCGATGTAAAAACCATTCGAGAACGTTACGACCGTCTTTTCGAATCGAACGGCTAGGTCAATAGCTTCACGTATCCTGTGATTCCGAAAGTCAAATCAGGTAATACCGGGGTAAATCCGCTGACGAAAATTGGCAATGGACATCTTATTTCACTGCATAAATATTAATGTAGGAAGTCATACCGTCGGAGATCATTACTGAATCGTATATAGTCATACCTTCATTGAACACCTTACCCTGCGAGATCCATTCCTGCTGTGACGAGTGTCCTGCTTAATGTTAACGGAATCAAATGTGTAGACATTTTAACGGACGGGCACCAGATGTTTGTCTACATATATCAGCATCGAGAACCAAAGCGTTCGAATCGGTACCACCTTCCAGAGTAATCGAACTGCTGTGTGAATAGCATGACCGACCCTTAAGATTCCGAGAGTCAAACATGGTATTCCCGGAGCAAATCAGCTGAACAGTATTGGTAATATACACCCTAAATTGCTATGTGAATATTAAAATAGACCGTCAAAGCGTTTGAGAACGGTACCAATTGCTATAAAATCAAACGTTTTACCGAAAACCTAACATAGATAGTAGTAACATTCTCGAACGGTTTGGCCCTCGGTCTTCTAAATAATACATGAAATTATTTTTAGCCAGTCGCTAAAATTGATACTAACTTACTACTCTGAACGCGACGCCACATCCTCCATACAGCTGGATAGCTTCTAGGAAGGTAAGGCTTTCGGTAAAGTGTTGACCCTTTAGCAACGAATAACGTTAACGAGTAACGGTTTGACTCTGCATATTAATATCTATACCGTAATGTAATGATGTCTAAGACCAATACTGTACGGCGGATTTACTCCCCGTATAGCTGGTTTCATTCTCGGAGTCGCTGAATATATGAAGCTACTGACTTAGCCGTTTGTCTCTCACAGATAGTGGCAATGTTCTCGAGCGGTTTGACACTCAATTTTCTTATACATACATGGAATTAAGGTGACCGTCACTAAATTATATACTGTTGTGTTTCCCTACATACATAGCTGTACTGTCGATACGGCGGGTTAGCCTCTCGGATGGTAAGGCCTTCGATAAAGAGGATGAGTTCATACCAATATGTAACGTTCTATAACGGTTCGGCAGTGTACATTACAATTCCTAAAGTGAACTAAGGTATCGATAACCAGTACCGATCAGCGCATTGAATCCATGAGGACCTGATTTGTATTTTAGAATCACAGGATATGTTATGATGTTGACATGGCTGTCTGACAAGCAAAGGGGGGGGGGGGGAGTATCGTTCTCGAAAGGTTAGGCACTCGAATTTAGTATTCATACGTGAAAATGAGGTTTCCATCTGGTAAAATGACTACTAATTTAATTCCGTTACCACTGAGTAAGACACACCCTACAGCGTGTTAGGCTTCTCGGTAGTTAGGATATTCCGTAAAAATGATGACTCTATACGAATAGGTAACGTTCTACAGCGGGTTGTGACAATCTACTTTAATATTCAAACCGTGAATTAAGGTGACAAATGCAATATTGATGAGTGAATTTACTCTGGAAGACCTGGTCAGACTCTCGGAATCACGGGGTAAGTGAAGCTAGTGACATAGATGTGCGACGATCAAAGCTAGTAGTATCGTCCTGGAACAGTTTGTCACTCGATCTACTATATCATATATTGACCCAACATATATTGACAACAACATATACCCAACATGTACCCACGGTACAGCGGCTACTGTTCTCGGAAGATAATGTATTGGGCAAAAAGCATGCCTTTATACCATTTGGTAACGCTATCAAGCGGATTAACGCTCTACCGTAATATTCGAACCATGAATTAAGACGACCTTTGCCAACACTGTATAGCAGAATTATTCGCGGAATGCCTGGTTTGTCTCTCGCTATCATAGGATATGTAACGCTATTTACTTAGATGTGCGACTCTCAAAAAGGGCGATAACATTCTCGATCGGATTGACATGCGATCTCCTCGCTCAATAATGAAATTAAGATGCCCGTCACTTAACTGAATACAAATTATCTTCTCTAAACACGTAGACATACCATCGATACACCGGGTTCGGATCTCGGATGATGGGGCCTTGCAAAAATGTTTGACACTATAGCAAGAGGTAATGATCTACAAAGGCTTGACGCTCTACTTTAATATTCATACCACGAATGAACGTGTCCATTGATAATACTGTTCTGTGGATTGCCTTCCGGAATACCTGGTGTGAGCGTCGGAATCGCATGATAGTTGCAGCTGCTGAATGAGCCATCGAATCTCAAAGACCGTGCTAACATTCTCGAATAGATTGACATTCCATCATTCAGTTCACAGAAGAAATTAATATTCCCGTCTATAAAATGTATAGTAATTTGTGTCCGCGAACACGAAGTTATACCCTCGATACAGCGCGTAAGGTTTGCGAATAGTAAGGTGCTCTGTAAAACGTTTGACCCAATTCCTGTGGGTAACGTTGCACGATGGTTCGAATCTCTATGTTGTGACTTATACCGTGATTTAAGGTGTCCACTCCAATACTGTTCTGAGGATTGACACCCGCCATACGTGGTATCTATCTCGGAATATCAGGATAGGTGAAGCTACTATCTTAGGAGGGGGCAGGAACGTTCTCGAACTGTTTGACACTGGACTTTCAAATACATACTTGAAATTAAGGTGGCCGGCAGGAAAATGTATCTAATATACGCCTCTTAACACGAAGATATATTCCCGTTACAGCGGTTCGTGATCACAGACGGTAAGGTATTCGGAGAACGAAAGACTTTACACCAATTGGTAATATTCTGCGAGTGTTTGACTTTCTACAGTAATGTTCATACCGCCGATTGAAGTGTCTATTGCCAATGGTTTTAAGCGGTCTTACTCCCGTATGCCCTGCTTTGACTCTCGGAATGACACGATAGGTGCACCTATTGACTTAGCCATTCGTCTCTCAAAGAAGGTGCCAACGTTCTCGGGTAATTTTGCCCTCCATCTTCTACTTCATGCATGAATTTACGGTGCCGTCACTATAGTGTGTACTAATGTGTTTCCATAAACACGTAGCCATATTCTCGATAAGGCGCGTTACCTTCTCGCACGGTAAGGCATTCGGTATCGCGATTGACTTTATAGCAATTAGTTACATTCTCTCACGGTGTGACGCTCTGTTTTAATGTTCACTCCGCGAATTAAGGTACCCATTTCCAATACAGTACAGCGCATTTACTCCCGAAATATCTCGATTGTCTTTCGGCATCACAGCATAGGTTAAGCTATTGACTATGCTGATCGAATCTCAAAGTTAGGTGGTGACATTTTCGAAAGATTGAACCCGAATATCGAAATTCATAGATGAAATTACGGTGGCCGTCTCTTAAATGTATAATAATTTGCTCTGTGACCACGAAGATATACTTTCGATATTGCGGGTTAACTATTCGAAGGTAACACGATCTGTGAGAAGTTTGACTCAATAGCAGTAAGTATCGTTCTAGAACGGTTTGGATCTGCAGTTTAATATTTATACCATGAAAAAGGATGAATAAAGCCAATACTGTACAGCGGATCTACTTCTTGAATACCTGGTTTGACATGCGGCATCGCAGGTTGGTGAGACTATTGACTTATCCTTTCGATCCTCAAAGAAGTTGGCATCGTTCTGGAACGGTTTGACCCTCGATCCTAATAGTTCATACATGAAATTAAAGTGCCCGACACTGAATGAAGATTAATTTCTTTCTCTGTACACGAAGTTATACCCTCGATGATGCCCGTGAAATTCGCGGAAATTAACGACTACCGTAGACGTTTTATTTTATACCAACTGGTAATGTTCTGGTGCGGTTTGACGCTTCCCTTTAATATTCGAACCGTGAATTATGTTGTCTATTGCCCATACGGCTTAGCGAATTTACTCCCGGAATACTTGAATCGAGTCTCCGAATCGCAGGATAAGTGAAGCTATTGATATAGCAGATCGTCTCTCGCTGAAGTTGGCAACGTTCGCGACAGGCTTGACCCACGATCTTACAACTTATACATGAAGCTAAGTTACCCGTCACTGAAATGAAGACTGATTTCTTTCTCAGAACGTGACGTTACAATCTCGGTGAAGCCGGTGAAGTTCGCAGATGGTATCGCCTTCGATAAAACAATTGATATTATACGAATTGTTGACGTTATCAACCGGTATGACGCTCTACTTAAATATTCAAACCGTGAATTTAGGTGGGCTATTGCCAATACAGCTCAGGGATTTACTCCGGAACATCTGGCATGACTCTCTGAGTCGCTGGATCGGTGAAGATATCGACTCATCCGTTCGTCTCACACAGAAGGTGGCAACGTTCTCGACGGTTTGACAATCGATCTTCTAATTCATACATGGACATATGGTGACGTCACGAAATTGTATGATAATGTGGTTCCCTCATCACGTAGGTATACTCTCCAAACGGCTGGTTAGCTTCTCCGAAGGTAAAGCCATCGGTAAAGTGTTTGAATTTATAACAATTGGCAACGCTCTAAAACGGTTTGACGACCAACTTCAATTTCGAAACCTGACTTAAGGTGTCAATTTCCCACACTCTTCAGGGGATTTATTACGGATTACCTAGTTTGGCTCTTGGAATCTTGGAATAAGTGAAGCTATTTAATTACCCTCATGTCTCTCAAAGGATGTGGTAATGTCCTCGAACGGTTTGACTTCGATCGTTAAACACACGATACAACGGGTTATCTCCTCCCAATTTAAAGCTTTCGGTAAGATGTTTGACTCTATAGAAATAGGTAACGTTCTACAACGGTTTGACGCTTAGATTTAATTCTCGAACCGTGGGTCTATGTGTATATTGCCCATACTTCTCAACGATGTTACTCGCGGAATACCTGGTTTGACTCTCAGAATCACAGGACAGGTGAAACTTTTGACATAGCCGATCGACTCTAAATGAGGGTGGTAACTCCCTCGGACGGCTTGACCCACTATGCTGTTTATCATACAGGACATTATGGGGCCCGTTCCAGAAGTGTATACCAAATTATATCTCTGAACACGAGTTCATATTCTCGCTACAGCGGGTGTTGTTTCTCGGAGGGGAAGATCCTCTGTATAAGCTTCGACACCATAGCGAGTGATATCGTTCTCGAAGAGTTTTGACTTTGGACATTATTATTCGTTCCGTGAATTATGATGTCCATTGGTTGGTAATTCTGTACAACGGATTGACTCCCGAAATGCCTGGCTTGACCCGCGGGTTAGCAGGAATAGTGAAACATTTGACTTAGCCGTCCGGTTCTGCAAGAAGATGGTATCGATCTCGAAAGGATTGTCACTGGATTGTCCTATTCATATATGCATTTACGTTGGCCGTCTGCTGAAATATCTACTAATTCGCTTCTTGAACACTATGGTAGACAATCGCTAGTTTGGGGTTTGCTATAGGATGATAAGTTAGCCGATAAATCGTTTGACTTTACATCAGCTGGTAACGTTCTCGAACGCTTTGACGCTCGACTGTAATATTCATACCGTGAATTAAGGTGCCTATGGCGAATAATGTACCGCACATTTACTCCCGGAATAACTGTTTTGACTCTCTGACTCGCAGCATAGGTCAGGCTGATGACATAGCCGTTATACCCTCAAAGAAAGTGGTAACATTCCCTATTGGTATGACACTTGATCTTCTGATTCATACATAACATTTAGGTGCCCGTCACGAAAATGTATTCTAATCCGTGCCTCTGAACACGCTGCTATACTCTCGATAGGGCGGGGTATATTTTCGAAGTGTGAGGTCTTCGGTGATCCGTTTAACTCTATACAAATTGGTAACGTTCTCCAACGTTTGGACTCCCGATCTTCTAATTCATACATCAAATTAAGGTGCCCCGATCTAAAGTGTATATTCATTTGTATCTCTGAACACGACGTTACACTCTCGATGATGTCGGTGACCACCTCTCATCTTATTTATATTTGAAATTAAGCCAAATGCTTCCCCCATCCTGTGATTTCGAGAGCCAAACCAGGTATTCCATGTGTAAATCCGCGGAACAGTATTGGCAATAGATACCTTAATTAATGGCTCGAATATTAATGAGCAGTGTCAGGTGCGCGTCACTAAAATGTTTACTAACTTGTTCTTGTCGCACGATGTCATACCCTCGATATAGCGGGTTAAGCTTTCGGAGAGTAACGTATTCTGTAAATCGTTTGACTTTATGCCAACTGCTAACGTTCTCGAACGGCCTTACGTTCTCCGTTAATACACAAGCCGTGATTTAAAGTGTCGACTGCTAATAGTGCACAGTTTATTGACTTTCGGAATACCTAGTTTGACCATCAGAATAACAGGATACGTGAAGCTACTGATTTATCTGTTCGACTTTCGAAGAAGGTGGGATCCTTCTGGAACGGTTTGACACTCGATTGTTCTATGCACAAACGAAAATAAGGTGTCTGTCTGCTAAAATGTGAAATAAGTTGCTGCAGTGGGAACTAGACATGACAATCGCCAAACCGGGGTAAGTGCTAGGAAGGTTATGTATTCGGGAAGAAGAATGACTCTATAACAATTGGTAATACTCTCCGACCGATCGTCATTTTACTGTAATATTCGTAACGTGAATTAAGGAGCCCATTGCCAACGCTGTTCAGCAGATTTCCTCCTGGAATACCCGGTTGAACTATCGGAAACGCAGGACAGGTGAAGCTATTAATATAGCCGTTTGTCTCTTACAGAAGGAGGTAACGTTCTCAAGTCGATAGACCCTCGATTTTCCTATTCGTACACGCAATTAAGGTGCCCCTCACTAAAATATATACTAATTTGTATCTCTGAACTAGTAGTTATGATATCGATACAGCGGGTTAGGTTTGCGAAGAACAAATGCCCTCGGTGGAAAGCTTTACTCTCTACGTATGGGTAAACTTCTACTACGGTTTGACTTTGTACATTGCCAATACTATTGCGAATACTGTTCAGCGAATTTACTCCCGCAATACCTGATTTGACACTCGAAATCACAGGATGGGTGAAGCTAATGACTTAGCCGTTTGAATCTCAAAGAAGGTGGTAGCGCTCTCGAACGGTATGACTCTCGAATTTTCTATTCATGCATGCAATCAAGGTGACCGACGCTAAAATGGATACGAGTTAGTATCTCTGAACATGGTGTAATACTCCCGATGCAGCGAGTTAGTTTTTCGGAGGGAAATTCATTCTTATTAAGTTTGACCCTGCACCTATAGGTAATGCTCTACAACGGCTTGACGGCCTGCTTTTAATATTCGAACGGTGAACTAAGCTGTCTATTTGCCATACTGCTCAGCGGATTTACTTCCGGAATACCTGGCTTGCCGCATCGAATCACAGGATAGGTGAAGCTATTGAATTTTCCGTTCGTCTCTAAAATAAGGTGGTAACGTACTCGAACGGTTTGACGTTCGCCCTTCTAATGCACACGTAAAGTTGAGGTGCCCGTCACTGAAATGGAGACCCATTTCTATATCTGAACACGAACTGTAATCTACTGTTATGATATTTTCGATTTTTTTCAAAATTTCAAGTTTTTAATTTCAGAAATTGAATCGTACATGAAAAGTGCCTTTGGAATTAGATGAGCATACGTTTGTGACAATATTTTGTTGTATTACCTGTTATATTATATGATTGTTTCCATATGTACCATCGCTGCCGGCACGATACCACTGGAGTAGTCTTGTGGTTGCGTTCGGTAGATGGGAACGACACTACTTGATGGTCGTCGGAAATTGCTATTGCCCTGATGTTGTGCCGTATGCATCGTTTCCCCGTTTTCCGTTCATTTATATATACTGTAATTTAATATTATGATACTTTCGATTTATTACAAAATTCTAACTTTTGATCTTAAAAAATTGTATTTCTTTGTAAAAGTTCCTTTTGAATTAGTTGAGCTTACGTTTATTCCCGTATTTTGTTAAGCTTGTTGTTATTTTTCAATATTGCCTGCATATGTGCCAACTCAGCCGGAGCATGACATTGTCTTGTGAAAAATATTGGTATTTGGTATGATTGTCTGTATAAGTACCTACGCTGTCGGAGCTTCACGCCTGGCCGGGGCATGTAGATGCGTTTGGGAGACCGGATGAATGCTACTGCATGGTCTACGTTAATTTCTTTAACCCTGCCTTTGTACCGTATGCATTTTTCCCACAATTCTCCCATTTATCTACACGTACTGTAATTTAATGTTATAATATTTTCGATTTTTTTCAAAATTATCATTTCTTATTTGACGAAATTATATGACTTAGTGAAAGTGCCTTTGCAATTCGTAGAGTTCACGTTTATGATATTATTTCGTTACCCTCATTGATACTTCATATGATTGGCTGTATGAGCACGTACGCATCCAGACCGACATTGCTGGAGTGGTATTGCGTGCTGTAGTTCGGGGCGGCATATTGCATGGCCATTGTTAATTACTTAAACAATAAGATTGTTCTGTACGCATTCTTTCGCAGTTTTCTATTTATTTCTACATACTGCAATTTACTCGTCTGATATTTCCGATTTTCTTCAAAATATCCAATTGTTAATATCAAAAATTGCATTTCTCAGTAAATGTGTCTTGGGAATTACATGAGTGTACGTTTATGGCAATATTTTGCTAATCTTATTGTTGTTTTATATGATTGCCTGTATGCATCTTACTTACGCATCCGGTGCGACAAGCCAAGAATGGACTTGCCGTTGTGTTCGGCAGATCGGAGGAACAATACTGGCTGGTTTTCGTTAATTTCTTTAATCATGGTATCGTAACGTATGCATTTTGTTCGCTTTTCTGTTTAATACTACATACCGTTATTTACTGCATTAATATTTTCGATTTCTCACAAAATTCCAATTGGTAATTTGAAAAATTGTATTTCTTAGTAATATTGTCTTTGGAATTAGTTGAGCGTACGTTTATGACATTATTTTTTTTAAACTTGCAGTTGTCTTATACGATTGGCTGTATACGTGCTACGCTTCCTGTGCGACAAGACTGGAGTGGTGTTGCAGTTGCGAAAGCCAGGTCGGCGCGGCATACTGGAAGGCCCTCGTTTATTTCGTAATACATGATTATGTACCGTTGTCATTTTCCCCAGTTTTCAATTTTCTTATACATACTGTAGTTTACAGTTGTGATATTTCCCATTTTTTTTTCAAAACTTCAACCTTTTTGTTTTAATTATTGCATTTTTTGAGACATGTGCCATAGAATTAGTAGAGTGATCGATTTTGTCAATATTTTGTTAAATTCATTGTTACTTTATAGGATTGTCTCTATATGTACCGACGCTGCAGGAATAACGCGCCTGGACTGGTCGTGCAGTTTCGTATGGCCGATCAGATCGACATTACTGCATGATCTTCCTTAATTTCATTAACCATGATATTGTACCGTACGCATTTTATTCCAGTCATCCATTTAATTATGCATACTTTAATTTAGTGTATGATATTTTCGATTCTTATCAAACTTTTCAATTTTTAGTATAAAAAATTGTATTCATTAGCAGATGTGTCTACGGAATTATTTGTGTGTACGCTTATAACAATATTATGTTAAATTCTTTGTTATTTTGAATGATTGATGGTATTCGTTCCTACGCCGCCAGAGAGACACGACTGGCGAAGTCTTGATGTTTCGTGCGACAGAACGGTGGGGAGTACTGTTTGATATATGTTAATTTCTTTATCCATAATATTGTACCGCATGCATTCTCACGCAGCTTTCTTTTTATTTTAACGTGCTGTAATTTACAGACATGATATGTTCGATACTTTTTTAGAATTTCGTATTCTTTGCTTAAAAAATTGTATTTCTTAATAAAACTGCCTTTTGGAATTAGTTGTGTGTACGTTCATTACCATATCTTGTACAATTTGTTGTTACTTTGTGTGATTGCTTCTATATGTACCTACACTGCCGGAGAGACAGGACTGGATTCGTCTTATTGTTGCGTTCGCTAGTTCGGAGCGACAACTGCTGTATGGCCTACAGTTAATTTCTATAACCTTGATATACTACCGTATGCATTCCTTCGCATTTTTCAATTTATTTATATATACTGCAATTTACGGTTTTAATACCTACGAATTTTTCCAACATTCCGAATATTTAATATCAATCATTGTACATTTTATGAAAAGTGTCTTCGGAATCAGTTGAGTGTAAGTTTATGTCATGAGTTTTCTATGTTTGTTGTTTTTTTAAACGATTTTGCAAGTACGTTCCTACGCTTCCGGAACGACACGGGTGGAGTTCTCTTGCAGTTGCGTTCGAAAAATCGGAGCGACAGTGATGTATGGCCTTTGATAATTTCTTTGACCTTGATATTGTACCGAGTGCATTTTTTCTCTGTAATCTGTTTATATCTACATACTGTAATTTACTGTTATGATATCTCCAGTTCTTTTCAAAATTTTCAATTTTCGGTTTAAAAAATTGTATTTATTAGTGAAAGTGTCTTTTTAATTTGTCGAGTGTACGTTTATGCCAATATTATGATGAAACTCATTTTTATTTTATATAATTGTCTTTATTCGTACATACGCTTCCGGGGCGACAAGCCTGTTATGGCCGTGGAGTTGCATTCGGCAAATCGGACAGACACTACGGTATTATCTTCGTTAATTTCTCTAACCTTGATATTGTGCCGAATGCATTCATTCGATATTCATTATTTATTTCTACATTCTGTGATCTACTGTAATGATATTTCCGATTTTATTCATACCCTCCAATTTCTTATCTCAAAAATTGTATTTTTTAGGAGCAGTGAAAACATTATAGCAGTAACACACAGTATGTACAAATAAATGAAAAACTTGGAAAAAATTTTTACTGTACAATATGAAGGTTAAAAACATTATCGAAAACCATCCAGTAGTCTCGCTCCATTCTGTCGGACGCAAATGCAAGACCACTCTAGCCGTGACGCATCGAACGCGTAGATCCGCATACACACAACCGTATAAAAAATTATTAGCGTAATAATATACTGTCACAAACTTAAACTCATCTATATCCAAAGACACTTTTACTATGAAATGTATAAATAAATGGAAGACATGGATGGAATGCATGCGGTACAGTATCAAGGTTTGATGAGTTATCGAAGATCATGCAGTAGTGTCGCTTCGATCTACCAAACGCAGCTACGAAGCCTCTGCAGTCGTTTCGCACAGGAAGCGTAGGTACCTACAAAAACAATCATATAAAATGGCAATAAGATTAACAAGATAACGTCATAAACGTACTCTCAAAAAATTCCAAGGACACTTTTCCAAGGAAATACAATCTTTTATACAAAAATTGATAATTACTCAAAAAATAGAAAATATCATAAGAGTAAATTACAGTATGTATAAGTAAATGGAAAACTGGAAAAAGGTGCGTGCGGTACAATATCTAGGTTAGTGAAATTGACGAAGACCATGCAGTAGAGTCGCCCAGACCAGCCGTACGTAGCTACAAACAGGACCTCGCCAGTCGTGTCGAAGGATAAAGTCGAAGGATAAAGGAATTGATGGAGACCATCCTGCAGTGTCGCCCGGCCTGCCGTACGCAAATGCAAGACATCGCCAGTGGCATCGCTCAGACAGCGTTGGAACGTATACGGACTATGATATGAAATGAAAATAAGCTTAACACAATAATATCATAACGTGCACTCATCCAATTCTGAAGTCACTCTTACTGAAAAATACAATTCTTTAAAATATAAATTGGAAATTTAGATGAAAATCAAAAATATCATAACATTAAATTGCAGTATGTGTAAATAAATGGGAAAATTGGGACAAAATGCACACGGCTCAAAATCATCGTTAACGAAACCAACGAAGACCATCCAGTACGCCGCTCCGATCTGCCGTACACAATTACAGGACCACTGCAGCTGTGACGCTCCAGAAGCGTAAGTCCCCTATACAGACAATCATATAATGTAACAATGAGTGTAACAAAATGATGTCTTGAAGGTGCACTGAACCATTTCCAAAGATACTTGTATCCAGAAGTAAAATTTATTCAACTAACAATTGACAACTTCGAAAAAAGTTGTAATTACCATCACAGTAAATTGCAGTATTAGTATATAAATATACAAATGAGAAAGAATTGCATGCAGCTCAAAATCAAGTCTTATGAAATGAACGGTGACTATACAGTAGTGTTGCTCGATCTGCCGTACCATCATTCACTATTCGTTGTAGAACTTTACCCATTCGCATACAGTCTAACTGTTTACCGTAGGCCATTCTTTCCGAGAAGCTAACCCGCTATATTGAGGTTGTAACTTCGTGTTCCGAGAAGCAAATTAGTAGACATTTTAGCGACGGGCACCTTAGTTTCATTGATGAATTGAAAGATCGAAAGTCAATCCTTTCGAGAAGATCACCACCCACTTCGATTTTCGAGCGGCATAGTCAATAGCGACAAATTATCATGCGCTTCCGAGTACCAGGACAGGTATTCCGGATGTTAATCCACTGTGTAGTGTTAACAACGGACACGTTCACTCACGGTATGAATATTACAGTTGAGAGTCAAACCGATTGAGATCGTTACAAATTTGTATGACGTCAAACGTTCTACCGAAGACCTTACCCGTCGAAAAAATGACCCCCTGTATCGCAAGTAGAACTTCCTGTTTGGAAATACACATTAGTATTCATTATAGTGTCGGCATCTTAATTTCATGTAAGAATTAGAAGATCGAGTGTAAAACCTTTCGTGATCGATACCACCCTCGGTTAGAACCGAACGGCTGAGTCAATAGCTTCACCTATCCTATGGTTCCCCAAATCAGTTGAGCTATTCCGGGAGTAAATTATCTGAACAGTATTGGCTATAGACACCTTAACTTACAGTATCAGTACTAGTCTACTGATCCAAACTCTGGTAGAACGTTAGTTATTGCTATAGAGTCAAACATTTCACACAAAGCTTTCTATCGAGAAGCTAACCCGCCGTATCGATAGTATTGCTTATAGATTAGGGAAGAACAATAATATACAATATATGGGCGAGCACCATAATTTCATGTTTGAATTATAAAATCTATGGTCAAACCGATCGTGAACGTTACCACCTTCTTTGAGAGTCGTACAGCTAAGTCAGTAGCATCACCTTTCCTGTGATTCCGAGAGTCAAACCTGGTATTCCGGAAGGCAATCTGCTGTGCACAATTGGCATAATACACCCTATTTAGCGGTATAGATATTAATGTCCCGAGTTAAGCCGTCGTAGAAATTTTACGAATATGTTTGGAATCAATCTCTTTCTAGAAGGCCCGATCTTCCTAGAAGATAACACGCCGTATATTGAGTATAACGTCGTGCTCAGAGAAGCCAAGTAGTATCCATTTTAGCGAAAGGCAAATTAATTTCCTGTATGAATTAGAATGTCGATGGTCTAGCAGTTCGAGAACGTTGCCACCTTCGGTGGGAGACGAACAGCTAAGTCAACAGCTTCACCCATCCTGGGAATCACAGAGTGAAAGTAGGTATTCCGAGTGTAAATGCGCGGTACAGTATTCGCAAGAGACACCAAAATTCATTATATGATTATTAAAATTGATCGTCAAACTGTTCGATTGCGTTACCAACTAGTATAAAATCAATCGTTTTATCGAAAAACTTGCCATCCTTGAACCAACCTCAAACTGGCGACTGTCTACATTAGTGACCATGAAAAGAAATTAGTAGATGTTTTAGCAGTCGGAAAACATAATTGTATGTATGAATAGTAAAGTCCAGACTCAATCCGTTCGAGAACGGTAACGTCGTTTCGGATGTCCTAACGGCTAATTCAATACTTTCACATATCTTGTTCTTCTGTGATTCGAACCCGGCATACCGGAAGTCAATCCATAGTGCAATATTACCAATGGTCATCCTAATTCCCTGTACAAATATTGATGCCAACAGTCAATCCTTTCGAAATTGATATCACTAGCTATGGAGTTGAAACTTATACAGAAGATCTTCCCTTCCCTGAGGCAGCACCCGCTGTAGCGAGAGTATCAATTCGTTATCAGCGAAACAATTTGGTATACATTTTACGGACGGGCAGCTTAATATAAGTTATGAAATAGAAGATCGAGAGGTCAAACTGTTTGGGAACGTTAACGCATTCTTTGGTGGTTGAACGGCAAAGTATATAGCTTCATATATCCAGTGATGTCGAACGTCAATACAGATATTCCGGGTCTAACTGTGTTGAACACTGTTGGTAACGGACACCTTAATTCACAGTTTGAATAATAAAATATAGTGTCACGCTGTTTGAGAACGATACCATTTGCTATAAAGTTCAAACGGTTTACCGAATGCCTTACTGTCCGATACGCTAATGCGCCGTTCGCCAATATAGCTACGTCTTTAGGGAAACGCATTAATATACAATTTAGTGGCGTCATCTTATATTCATGTATGAATTAGAAGATCGAGTGTCAAACCGTTCAAGAACGTTGCCACCTTCTGTGAGCGACAAACTGCTAAGTCAATGGCTTCACCTATCCTGTGATTCCGATAGTCAAGCCAGGTATTCCAGAAGTCAATCTGCTGTACACTATTGGCAATGGACACTTTAACTCACGGTATGATTATTAGAGTACAGCGTCAATCTGTTTGAGTGCGTTACCAATTGGTATAAAATCAAATGCTTTACCGAAGGCCTTACCTTCCGTGAAGCCAACCCCCTGTATCGAGAGTATAACTTCGTGATCACACAAGGAAATTAGTATGCATTTTAGTCACGGGCACCTTGGCTTCATATATGAATTAGAATTTCCGGGTTCAAACCGTTCGTGAACGTTACCACCATCGTTGAAGTTCGTATGGCTAATTCAATAGCTTCAGGTACCCTGGGATACGGAAAATCATTCCAGGTATTCCTGAAGTAGATCCGCTGAACAGTGTTAGCAATAGACACCTCAATTCACGGTTTGATTATTTACGCCGATCGTCAAACCGTTGTACAACTTTACCAATTGGTATGAAGTCTAACATTTTACCGAAGACCATAAGCCCCGAAAGACTAACCCGCTGTATCGAGAGAATAAGTTCGTGTTCAGAGAAAGAAATTAGTATTCATTCCAGTGACGGGCACCTTATCTTCATGAATGAATTAGCAAATCGGGTGTCAAAACGTCCGGGAACGATACCACCCACTCTGAGATTCAGACGGTTAAGTATATTGCGTCACATATCCTGTGATTCCGAAAGTAAAGCCAGATGTTCAGGGGGTAAATGTATTGTACAGTGTTGTCAGTATACATTATAGTTCAGGGTATAAATATAAAAGTACGGTGTCAACCAGTTGTAGAACGTTACCCATTGGTATAGTGTAATACTTTTACCGTGGCCCTTACGCTCCGAAAATCTCACCCGCTGTATCGAAAGTTTAACACCGTGATCAGAGGAATGAGTCAGTATTCATTTTATTGAAGGGCACCGTAATTTCATATAAGAACAAGAAGACCGAGTGTCAAACCGTACGAGAATGTTACCACCCTACTTGAGTGCCGAACCGCTAAATCAATAGCTTCACCTATTCCGTGATTCCCAGAGTAGGTAATCCGCGGCTAAACCCGCTGTGGAGTATTTGCATTATACACGCTCTTTCACGGTATGAATACTGAGGTAGAGTGTCCAGCAGTCGGTGAACATCACCATTTCGAATATGGTCAATCCTCTTACAGAACCTACCGTCCGAGAACCTAACCTTCTGTATCGACAGTACAACATCATTCTTCAAGAAACAAATTAGTATGCTTTGTTTTAACCGGTATCCTAATTTCATATATACATCCGAAGAGCGATAGTCAAACCGTTCGAGAACATTACCATTGTCACCTTCTGTGAGAACCGAACGACTGTGCCAATAGCTTCACATATCCTACAATTCGAAGAGTCAAATCAGGTATTCCGAGGGTAAATCTGCAGTTTATTATGGGCATTAGGGACCCTGTTTCACGGTGTAAATATTAAATTGCATAGCCAATCCGTTGTCGAACGTTTGCTAATGCTGTATAGCGAAACTTTTAACCGATGGCCTTACCCTCCAAGATGTTAATTCTCTGTATAGAGAATACAACATCACGTTCGAGGAAGCAAATTCGTATGCATTTTAGTGCCGGGCACCATAATTTCATGCATCAATTATGATGATCTAGCGTCGAACAGTTCGAGAACGATACCACCTTCTTTGAGGATCGAACGACTATGACAATAGGTACACCTACCATGTAATTCCTACTGTCAAGCAAGGTATACCGGGAGTAAATCCGCTTTACAGAATTGGCAATAGACACATTAACCCACTGTATGAATATTAAAGTACAGAATCAAACCGCTGGAGAACGTTACAAGTTGATACAATGTCATACTCCTCAGCAGATACCTTTCCCTCCGAGAACATAACCCGCTGTAACGTGGGTATGACTTCAGGATCAGGGGAACAAATTGGAAGACGTTTTAGAAGTCGAACACCTTAACCTCAGGTATGAATTAGAGGATCGCACATCAACCGTTTACAGATCGTTACCAACTTCTTCGAGTGTCGAACGGCTTAGTGAATAGCTTCACCTATCCTGTTATTCTGAGAGTCAAACCAGGCACACCGGGATTAAATCCGCTGAAAGAGTATTAGCAATGGACATATTAATTCGCGGTTCGAATATTAAAGTCGCAAGTCAAATCTTTGTAGAACCTTACCTATTCGTATGGCGTCAAAATTTTTACAGAAGGCCATACGTTCCGAGAAGACCACCCCGCTGCAGCAAGTCTCTTGCTCAGTGTTCAAGGAAGCAAATTAATAGCATTCACGCCAGGAATACATGGATTGACTCATAGAATATTGGAATGGGTTAAGCTATGGACTTAGGCGTTCGTCTCACATAAACGTGGTAACTTTCTTCAACGCTATGACTATCGATGTTGATATTTACACACAAACATGTGGTGTTCGCCCTATAAGATGCCAACTAATATGTTTCTGTCCACATTAAGCAGGACACTCGCTACAGCGGGATAGGTTCTCGGATGGAATGGCATTCGGTGAAAGAAATGACTTTTTGGGCATGTGATATGTTCACCGTCAGTTTGACTTCTACATTAATACTCATACCGTGAATTGAAGTCTCCATTGGCCAATTCCATGCAGCGGAGTTTACTCCAGGGATACCTGGTTTGACGCTCGGAATCACAGGATACGTGAAGCTATTGACTTAACCGTTTGAACCGCAAAAGGTGGGTGGGGGTAACGTTCTCGAACGGTTTGACCCTCGATCTTCTAATTCATACTTGAAATTCAGCTGCCCGTCACTAAAATGTATACCAATTAGCTACTCTGAACACGAAGACATACTCTTGACACAGCGGGTTAGCATCTCGGAATGTAAGGTTTGCGGTAGAATTTTGACTTTATACCAATACGTAACGATTTACAACGGTTTAACTCTGTACAATAACATGAATACCGCGAATTAAGGTGTCTATTGCCAATACTGTACACCGCAGTTACACCAGGAATATATAGTTTTACTCTCGGTATCTCAGGATAGGTGGAGCTATGCACATACGCGTTCGTCTCCACTTGATGATGGTAACGTTCTCTAGCGGTTTCACCCTGGATCTTTTAATTCATACGTGTAGTTAAGGAGCCCGTCACTGAAATGAAGACTAATTTCTTCCTAGGAACATGAAGTTATACTCTCGGATCGTCGAGGCTGTTTCTCCGAAGGTAAGGTCATCGGTAATGTGATTGACATTATACCAATTGGCAATGCTCT
>NW_027471025.1:0-29994 GCF_051020765.1 Lasioglossum baleicum
GAATTCCGCGTCGGATTGGAAACAGCGCTGCCGGTGTTGGCCGAAATAAAATGCCGCGTTGCTTATTGCCTGCTCGGGGTGATATCTAATTAAACGAGAGTCTCGGGGTGCACGGTTTGACGCGGTTCGCTGTTTTCTCCGGCGCGCAAGAAACGCTTCATTGCGGCAACCGCGGCTACGCGTTACGACGGTACGTCACAAAGTATCCGCTGCCGGGGCAAAAACGATAATTGCTACGTTATCCGCTATAATAATGTTTAATCGTCAGGAGGAGGCCTGCCTTGGCCATTTCTGTCGCGCGCTTTACGCGATATTAATTTTCGATTAACCTGTTCCGCAAGCGTGTGCACGCCGCTGCGCCCGTCACGTATATGACTCTTCGACGTTCGCTTGCTCGACGACGCGAGCCGTTCATGAACAGTCCTCGTTGAGAAATTAACGTCTTACGTGGCGCTGCTTTCTTGGTTGCTTAGAAATTATCGGTTAACATCGCGCCGCCGATAAATATTAACCGAGCCAGCCGATTCCTCTTATTTATTCTTTCTAAAAATTCTTCGGCGAAAAATCGCCTAGGTATCCGTTCTAAATGATATCCAGAAGGGTCTAAGCAATTTTTCCTTCGTTTTTCGAACGTGGTATTAATCCTACGAGAGGTAGACAGCGCGATGAAGTAATCTTTAATCTCTTCGCAGATATCCACTGGCGAGTGCACGATTCGTTTCGCTTGAATTCTCAAGCGTGATTTGAAAACCTCGGAAATCTCGCAGGGATGTCTCTGAACATTTTCCAGTTGGGAAAAATAATTGTCTCTTTGTAGACTGGATAAATTCGGCTGTAGAGAGGTTCGCGACGACGAGTTTAGGTTTCTCTTTGGAAATCGGTTCGGGTTATGCACTGATTGCTCGATGCAGTTAGCCCGAGCGATGATTTTATTGCCATCGACTGCTTGCTTCCAAAGGTGGTGGTTCGTGCAAGCACGTGGCCTATTTTCCCGAATTATTTTCGGAGTTTCTTGTTACTCGGTGAACTCTCCGAATATTCACCGATCTCTGTGTTGATGATAAACGATAAGACGAAGTAGAAGATCTTCGCAGAGTTCCTATTCTTCGTTGTTCCTATCCTATTGTTATCGACGATTGGAGTTTCGTATATTTTTCTCTTTATCTCGCACGATGGTTCAATTCCACCGGGAAATTTCCCATAATCTTGGTGAAAAGTCTGACGTTGTATCCGTGTCTCCCCGAAATCTATCGTGTATTATAGCACGAATCGTTTGCTGCGCTTCGCTTTCCGTGGCTTTCGCTTTTACGCCCCATCTCTCGCGGTACGTTTTCGTAGAAAAACCTGTAACGAAAGCCTTTATCACACCCATAACGATTTTCTCGACGTGCCGGTGGCAAAAAGCGGTGGCTAAAAAACCGGCGTTCACTTAGCAACTCTTTATCGGACGGATCTTTCTCACGGGCTCGGTACGGAACGATAACTGCCGAGTGGATGAATTTCATGGAAATAGATCGATAGATCGATCCGTGGCGACGCCTACGATCTAAACCGTCGATCCAGCCGATTCACGCAGCTCCCGCTTAACGATCGCCGGCCAGACGATGGGAACAAAAATGGCGATGGCGAACGGATTTTCTTAACCGGAGCCGGAAGATGATCCGACCCCTCGCAGTAAAATTGCTTCTTCCTTTCATGGTGTTCGCCCTATTCTCGATCGGCTCGATTATCCTCGTACACAGAGAGCGGCGTGTAACGAGAGTGACGGGGTAATTGCTGATTAACGAGCGTCGATAACGAGAATCGAAGCCGCAGCAGAAACTGAACAAACCTCGCGGTGTTAATAACGTTTGACAGAGCGTCGGCGATTTTTCCCTTTGCAAATGGAGATCCTTTGTCGATAGAGACGAGGTTCAAGCTGTTCGCGGTATTTGAGCAACCAGTATTCCCCGCTGGATAAAAGGAGAGGCAGCTTTATGCAACAAGTCTTTCGATACCTGCATCCAGTTCTCGTTTCGAAGTTGCTACGTGTTTGCAAACTTCCGATCCTTCATCCTGTGATCGATAACTCGGTCACGATCTCCAACCCAGAGCTCATTTTACTTTCGGATCAAGTTTACTTTACATCAGTTGTACTAGTTTATTATCCTGATTGCTCTGATTTCCGTTGTACGAGAATGTTGCTACCATTAATCGTCCATCGTTGCTACACGCTCTCATAGTGCGACACGGTAGCCTGAAAGATTAAAGAGGCACCACTGTCTCGACGAGTTTCCTTTCAACGCGAGCTGTGAAAGGGTTTCCAAAATGCGGAGACGGTTGCAGGAACTTTTGGTAGCAACCACGTTTCACGGGCGTCAAGCTCGAGGGCAAAAAATCGGAATCGTAAATTTCAAGAAGGGGTAGAAGTTGGGAATGGAGTGGAGAGAAAAAGAAGAGGATCAGGTACCACGGATTTTTTTTTTCCTCGACGCAGCTTCGCCCGCGTTCTGGCCATTTCCCTTCTGGCAGATTTTTCCGTCAGCCCTCGTAAAGGGCTGGCCCCTTTTTTCACGGGACGAGCCGGGCACAGTTCAACGCCGACAATGAGGATTATGAGCGATGATGACGAATATTTATGAGTTTACGATCTGATGACTTTATGGCGCGATTTTACCGCCTACACGCGAAGGACGACGTTCCATTTGGAGGGAAAACTGCCCTGACAGGACGCCCGTCACGTGCTCACAACCAGAGCATCCCTTGCAGTCTGTGACTGTTGAAATTCGTCTTCTCACAAAAGCTGCCAGAGTGGAAACCTTTTTTTTCTCGGTTTCTTGAATTATTCTTCGGAATTTTTTAATCTCGCTGGTCCCGGCAGGACACTCGTCGCATAATCGCGATTAAAATATCCTGTCTAGCTTCCGAACGTTGAAATTTGTCTCCTCGCAAAAGCCGTAAGAATAGAAACCTTTTTTTTTCTCGGTTTATAGAATTATTTTTTGGAATTTTTAAGTCTCGAAACTTTGGAAATTAATTATGGTTGAATTGTACGTGATTTTCTCAGGATACTCGTCACATTTGTGACGAAATTTGTCTACTCGCAATTGTTGCAAGAGTGAGAATTTTTTATTAATTCGTTTATTGGGATTTCCGAAGCTTGAAAATTTGGAATTTAATTATGTTCGAAGCAGAAATTGTTTGATACGAATGTTAATCACGTTTTCCAAGTTGACTCAATGAAACCTGAATATAGCGTAACGGATTACGTGTCGTTGCTGATTTGCATACAGCTGTCAATGCATTCTCATTGAGGAGGCAAACGGAAGGAAAAAATTATCGGGCAAGAAATCCATCGTAGAAATTGTAATTAACATCGGTGGCTGCGAATTAGCACGAAGGCAGGAAGAAAAGACCGGCTTTTCGGGCTAGATGACAAGCACGGTGAGAAGATTTCACCGAATCGATGGCGCGAAGCGAATCCGACAAATCGATGCATTTCGAAATCTCTGTGGGAGAACAGCAGTGATTATGCTCATTCTCTATCCGTCGACTTTGAGTAACTGTCTCGGGACTAATAAAAATTACGAGGAAATTATATTATAAATCCAGTTTTGACAATCTGCCGATTTCCTATGACACAATTGGGGCAATCCGGGAATAATCTTCAAACTCCCCATAGAAATAGCTGACGGGTGCATCAAATTCTCGATACATTTGAAGCGACAATAAAAATACATACCTCATCTCCAAAGCAGCCAAAAGTACAGGTAACATAGCATTGGATAACAGGGTATAGAAAGATTGGTATAATTATTTTATTACGTAATTTATTATTTTCTCCTGCGTGCAACGTGTCTTCTCATCGACTATCTATGGCGTTGGCTCACGATAGCTTTATCGTCTCCATTCCACATATGGAATTAAAATTCAAAGCTGCGCAGATATCGCTAGATCTAACCGAGTTGACATTTGTCGCTCGATATTCTTCACGGAAATCCTAAATCACGAAACCGTCCAAAAGTACAAGCAATATGGAATGAAACTTTAGAGCTACGCGTATATCGTCATGCCTAATCCAGTTGACATCTATCACTTGCTATTCCCCAGAGTTTCGTTAAAGTTAAATGTAACGCGAACGAAACCTCTAACAACTTGTTTCACAGCCAAGCAGCGAACGATATAAATCAGCAGCGGCGGAATTTCCACGAAATCTATCTCCATCGAGGACCGTCCGGAAGGTCCAATTTTAACGAGAATATTTACGTCGTAACTCTTCCACATCGCCAGTTTGCAGGTTTCGCAAACGGGCCAGGCACGAGGAATTTCATAAATCGCCAGGCGGCACTCCCGATCGCCGGCGAGGTCGAGCTGCTCGTAATAACGCGGTAATAACGCGTTAAAAGCTGGCGTGGATCTCGAAGCTGGATGATCAGAGCCGATCCCGGGGTCGTATATCAGGAATGATGAGTTTACGGCCATCCTCGTATAGCCATCATGCCTTTCCTTCGTCCTTCCTCGCGGCCGAATATTGTCGCACAATGGCCGATTCGAGACGCGTCAGATTTACGATAGGACCTGGCACCGACCTGCAGGACGTTTATGAAGTGCCAGCACTTCCTTCCGTCCGCTTTTCCCTTCCTTCTTTCACGATTCTTTCATGATTCTTTCACGGAACGTCCATGCATCCACTGGCGTAGGCACGTCACACGTCGAGGGTCGAGTTTCGAAGCAACCCTTTCTGGACGAACGGCCAATTAACACATTGTTGACCGGCAGTTTTTCTCGGAGTTTATCTCATGTCACTGGATATTTCTTCGGAATTGGACGTAGGAGTGAAATTTCTTTCTTTTTAGAGCAAAGGAGCTATTATCTATTATATAGGAGCTATCTATTAGCTAAATATTAGCCAAAGAATGAACCGAAGGAAGCTGGCGCGAAGCTGATCACGAGTTTACTCGTGACAACAATGTGTTAATTTTCTTAATGAGAAAATTAATTTACGAATTGTGATGATAAAAATAAAACTCTACGGGCCAACGATGTGAGGGTGATCCCTATCCCATTAGCCTTCTTCGTTTGTGTTTCGTTTGTCATCGTGTCTTTTGTTTTCTCCGTATATTGGAGACGTTTCTTGACCGGTGTGGCTCCAATCCAGCCCAGATTCTATTCTCGTACAATAGGAATTTATTGAAATATTAATATGGAAACGGTGCTTTAGCAATCTCTACTTCTCGTCTACGAAGTGGCGAAGGGTGATATTAGATTAGTTCTGGGTATGTCAGAAGCTTCATCGTTCGTATAGAAAATTCGTAGAAGATTGATGTTATGCAAAGGAAAGTGAAATGTAAAGTGCTTTTCGAAGAATGTATAGAAACCTACCTGATAAACCTACCTCTAAAAATCAAAATTTATCGAGATCGGTATTTCAGAGGATTATTCGTGCAAATAGAACGCGTCGAAGGGGTAGTTTTCGAGATTGAACCATGTGAATTTGTAAGAACGTCGAATTGCAAAGCGTCTGAGAGTTGAATTGAAAGAATTTTGTTACGCCATTGCGCGATGAAAGGAGACCTGAATAATTTCCTGGACGACGAACACGGCGGTCCGTGACGAGAAGTGGCCAAAAGTTAGGCTTTAACGCGGTCTGCGCTCTTGCCTTCTGGCTCGAACTTCCAGGAGCTTTTCCGACTCGGACTCGGTGGAAGTTTTCTGGTTTACAGGACATCCCGCTGGCGAGCCGTCAACATCCTTGACGGGGTTGCTTTCAGTCTATCCTGGCGGGAGCTGGAAGGTGGAAAAAGCGAGGAGCTGCTGCTGAGATGTTGACACGACGCTTGTCGCGACTAAAGAAACGACTCCTTCGTCTCCTGCTCCTTTTTGGAAACGGTAAACTGTTTTCGCTGATCGATCAGCTTGTTTCCACCTACTGTCCGGTTTATTTCGGACTCAATGAAGCGTGTCTACGTTCATTTCCTATTTTTGTTCGATACAGGGATTTCTGATGATCATTCTGACGACAGAATAGTAATTGTTAGTAGTTAAAGAGTCTGATAAAATTCCTCGATTATTAGAGTATTAGAGTAGCATAACCTCTTCTGGGATTTAACTTATCGAGAAGAGATAGATGCTTTCCATTTCTAGGAGAAGGAACACGTTTAGGTATGCATATCGCGCATTTGGGAATGTTTATCGATGATAATATTCGCCGTGTCCTTCGAATTAAGAAACAAAGCTGAGGAAGCAAAGTACAGAATGCGAAAAAATGAGTGAAAAAATATAACGCAAATGGAACGAGCTTTGGACAGCATCCCGACACAAGTAGCCGAGAACCCCTACGGTTCTGCTGCTGCGAATCTGTCAACATCCTCGTCAAAGACGCATTGAAATCCCTTCTTGTGGACCGACAAAGAATCCCCGACAGTCGGGTTATTTGCTGGCAAAAAATCAACTGCCTTTGGAAGGTGCTGCGTGGTCCTCCGTATCGAGATCGATCTCATTGTGTTCCGTGAAAAATTTCGATAGCGGCCAGTAGCCTGGTCAAAGGAACGAGGCAGGTTCGCCTGGACAGCTCTTCCTTCGATTATCTCTCCAACCGAGTCCTCTTTTTAATTCCCTCCTTCTCATTTCTCAAAATCAAAACTCGCCTCGACTATTTACTCTCCTTGGGAAATATCAGCTTCTTCGGTTACCCTTCGTCGCACCCTCGCGTTCCGCTGTCATTGGTCCTCTGTTTTCAAAGTATTTCTCTCAATTCTGTTTCACGCGTTTCCATGGGTCATTTATACTTCTGTCAAACTAACGTCGATTTCTTTTTTTCCTTCTGTCAAACTAACGTCGATTTCTTTTTTTCCTTCTGTCAAACTAACGTTTTCTTTTTCTCCTTCTGCTGCAAACTAACGTTGCATCCAGACTCCAGGTTCTCTTCCATTTACAAGGCTTCTGGAGATCAACAAACTCGTCGAGATTCCACGTTCTTCCCTTCGTTAGTTTCTTCTCTCTGTTCGCCATCGAGCCACGGCGTTAAACAATCGCACGGCGAACGTCCGGAATTCTCGTACAATGAAACAGCTCGGAAACCGCAAACGCTGAGCGTCCAGAAACCGCAATTCCTCGGATAGTCGCCGGTAGCCGATTCCACGGAAGCTCTCGGGAACCGATGATTTACGGTCTGGCATCGAACCGCATCTTCATGTGGATCCATTATACCGCCTCGCCAGATATTTACGATCCCTTATTTACACATCGAGCCCTCCGCGATGAATGGCCGGCGGAGGCGCGGGGGGCAGGGGGCAGAGGAAGAGAACGAAGAGAGGAAAAGCAGCGAGAACACACGGCGAAGAAGGGGTTCGATGCTCGAAGGGGGTGGATTATTTACGGCGTAACGGTGTTCCGGGGCTGTTGTGTACGTTGTCAGGTAGGCGGATCGCAGGTCTCAGGCAATTTGCATTTATTTGCGGGTTCCTGACTACGCCCCCTTTTCATGGCGAGCCATGAGATCAGATACGTATCTTTCGCGCCGCTGTTTCACACTTACGTCAGCCAAAGCCGGTGTTTTTTTGCCACGATATTATACCTGGATCGGTTACACGCTGTTGTCAGAGTCGCTTGCTTTTTTGGACGACATCGCGACGATAGTCTGCGATAAGAATAGATAATTAGCGGCAATCCTGCGTCTGGTTACGGAGTTCGAGTAAGGTAGATTAGACAGACTGTTCTGTACTTGACTCATCTCGTTCTTCGATTAAACGGCAGATTTCGTTCAAACTTCGCAGTGTCAATGTTAAATCAACCGTATCCTCTTTAAATTCATAGGTGAACATTTTCCTTTCGATATGTAATACTTCTTCCGTTTTATTTTCGCTAAATGCGCGTTAGTGTATCTTCCTAGCAAGTTCGATGAGATTCCAAGTCAAGATCATTACCGTCTACGATGCAGAGTATAGGCGAACAACGGAAAAGTCGGAGAAGCGCGTCTGAAATGAACTTGTCCAACTTCGAAGACCCCCAAACACCGCGGCAAATCGCCGTTGAGCGATTCGTCCCTGTTCCTCCACCCTGTGCAATCTTCCCGCCATCTCGATTCCCCTATTCGACGGATAGGTATATCCCCGATGGACAACGAAAGGCGTCCGAAAAGACGCCTCTTGTCACCGCCGACAGCCCGAAAACAAACACGCAAACGGGTCCCAGGACCAGAAGGCATCCCCGTAAATCAATTACGTCTTCATCCATCCCCCGTTGAATTCTCCTCTCTTCACGCTCCGGCCATCAACGATATTCCGACGATACCGTGACGATCTCGTCGCGACCTTGGAGAAGCAGACTCAGCCTCTCCACGGTGCGGTAATCCTCGAACGAGCTACCAACTGGCCGCGCACCGAGGCTGGACAAGGGCTGCTGAGAGGAGAGCTCTCTCTCTCTCTCTCTTTCTCTTCATCCCCGTGGAAGATGGTCCGCGATGAGTAGCATGAAGACATTAGGGAGTTTGTTTTGTCCTCGCCGCGGGACACCGTCGACCGGGCAGCTCCGTTAAAAGTAACGCCGTATTACTTGGCCAGGACGCCACCCCGGGTGGTCCTTGGCCAGTTTCCTTCCGCTTTTCCACCCCCTCTCGCGACTCAATGCACTCTGTCGCTACGGCCGCCTTCTGTTTGGCCATCCTCGCGCTCCGGAACGCACGGCGCGGCACAAACAACGGCGATAATAAACATTGATTGGACATCAGCGCCCTACGAGGACTCTTCTCCTCCCTCGTAACAATGCCCATCCCCTTCCACGCCGATTTTTTCCTACCGGACTTTCCCTGACGCGCCACGACGAACGTTTTTCACGGAACGAATCGCGGCTACGCTCGTGGATAATCGAAGGCGAGCTTAGGAACCATTATTTGGGATAAAGATGCCGGGGGTGAGTTTGGGCATCCTCGCAGCCTTTGTTGGCACGACGAACCTTTCATCGAAAGATCGTGTCAAATTTTCTGTCACGAGATGGGCCCGTCGTTCTATCTTGTCTCCCGTTCTCCGTTGGCTTGCGAATACACGGTGGATCTGATAATTCAATCTCGAGTTTCGAGCTGCGTGTCGCGTAATTGGAGAAGATCGAACGCAATTGGGACTGCGCTCTGATATTTCTAGAATCGCGATTGCTTCCGATAAAATTCGTTTCGACTTTTACGTCGTATCCTCCATTACGATATGGAGCAATCTTCGTCGGTGTTAACCGGTGGTTCCAGTGTCGAATACAATATGGAACTCAAATGACAAGCTCGAGGCTCCTTCTGTACTTGCGATGACGAAAGACGAATAGAGGAAAGGACTTACTGATTCAATTAGTCTTTTTATCGCGAACATCGGGTGTCACGTCCTGTTTCCAACGAAGCATCGTCATTTCCTCGACGGCGGAAAAAAGAGGAAAGAACGGTGAGCCTAAAAAGCGAAAGTTGCAAGCCGGTGATCTTTGATCATGCGTTAACAGTCGACACCCCCGGTTAGAGAACGGCTTAAAGCGAATCGCGTTATTTGCGCTCGTCGCTTGCTTAATTCGTTCTCGGTCGAGTGGGTTGCTCAGCTCTCGCGACCGCTTCGAAAATTTTCCTACGATCCTCTCATCCGTGGATCGGTGACCTGCCTGAGAAGGAATTCGCCGATATCTCTCTCCATTTCCCGGCCATTTCGAACGATCGTTCCAAAAATTCCCATTCTCTAAATATAGAACCCCAGATCCTAGCAGCATCCCCTTAAATCCACCCTCTAGCGATCGTCCGTCTATTTGATCCTACAAGACTACACTCACCCCTCGAAGCCACCCTCGAGCATCGGCCAAGCCTATTCGCCTATTCGGAACCCTCTTCTACACGACCAATCTACCCCCACCACGAGGTCTGTGAAAAAGGAACACCGGTACCAAAGACAGCATGGTCTCCACCAGGCCTCCCCCGCTTGCTTCCACTCGCGAACCATTGGGCGTGTCTTGAGAGGCGCAACCAGAGAAGCTGCCGAGTGTCTGGATTGGTCGATGGCCGACGGTGGAACAGGTACGAAAGCGACTCGAGCACGTTTTCCTAGGTACCGAGTAGGGAGCATCCGACTGGTGCTCACGGAGCTAGCTACCCCACCATGGTCTGACTCGGAGAAGGCCAGGATGGGAGTGGCCAAGCGTTAGTTACTCCGGCGGCGAGTGGTCGAGAAGGCTAGTCAGGATCAGGAAAGCGATCTGTCGAGGTCCAGCTCAGTTGTCGAAGGACTACGGTGTCGAAAGGAGACAGGTGTCTGGCCGCGATCCAACGAGAGGAGAGCGGGGATCAGAAAGAGGCTGGATCGCGAGCAGATTGATCCTGATCGACGTGGTGGAACGAGTGGCTTGCGCACACTGACGGATTCCGAGTGACAAGTTGGAGGAAGGAAGAAGCTTCTGCGAGGAGATTCAGTGGGATACGCTGTGATTCGTTCGACGTCGCTCGCGGTTTCGGCAGACACTCCTTTCTGGGGATAGTGATAAGCTTCGTCTCGTGATTTAAGCCGGTTCGTCATTTGGTGAAGCTGCTACGCAGGCAGGAACAGTGGTGTGAGAGAGCTTTTGTGGCGTTTTGTGAGAGGAAGACCGGTGGCGCGACCGCGCTGAGATGACGGTGACCACTAACTTCTCGATGATGCGACCTTGCTTCACTGGATACCCTTTTCAAGGTAAGACCACCAGCCGAGATCCTCCTCGAGAGGTCCGAGCTTTCGCGGATGTAGAATTTCTCGCTTTCGCGTTTGGGACATTCGAAATGCCAGTGACGATTCTCTGAACTCCGTTGCTGGCTTAATTTATCGAAGTCGATCGCGAAAGCTCGATCACTGGGCTAGCTAAGAGATTCTACGAATTTTGGGGGCGCGAGAGAAGATCGGAGAACATCGGGGTAGATATTGAAGGGTTGAGAAACGAGTGAAAGAATAAATTGAAATTAGGATTCTGCGATGTTTCGAGGTGCAACGGCGATTGAAATTTTACAACCGGCCCCGGTGGCAGAAAAGTCTAACAGATTCGGCCAACTGGCTGTTCCGTGAGATTTTAAACGGGCCTTTGATATATAACCTTACCTGGCCCGAGAAGACCGGAACATTACCATTAATGACCGCCATAAATAACGAAATATATTTTTCGAGGGGCTTGCCGTCGCTCTACTATACTCGCTTTTCCACTTTGTACGCCTCCATTCACCTTTTTCTCTTTGGCCAAAAAAAAAATCTTCCAACGCTCGAACACTGTTTGAACAATGTTCTAGCAGTTAACTAAGGAATTAGTCGAATTTCGAACGATCGTTCGACGAGCGAACGATGATATTCGGGGATTAGAATCGAAACTCGATTAAAATTCGTAAAAATTCGCGTTTTTGGACAGCTCTCGCTAGATTCGGAATTTTATCGGGAAACCCTTGTTTACTTCTCCGCGAACTTCGAGATTTGAGGAGATTTCGCAAGAGTCTATTTCTAAACGAAGAGAAGAAAACACGAGGGAATCGGAAAGTCGTCCAAGATCTAACAGAGATTTCTTCCCGGTGGTTCTACGAGAAATCGAAAATGGACCGTGTAATTGTCAAACTTGTCGAGCATTGTTGGCCTTCGTGTTCGCAAAATCACCGATCCCGAGGACTTTGCGAGCGGCTCTCCTCGGGACTTTCAAAAATAGACTTTCCGTCCTACGTTTATGGCCTCGTAAATTTCAATGCTTTTCCACGCAGTTCTCCGTTGCGTTTCACCATCTAGCCCCCGAAAATCCACGCTTCGAAAGGGCCACAAATTCTATTCCCGATTAAATCGTCGATTAACCATCGATCCGGTGATCGGAGATCCGAATGACCCGACGCGTGGAGACGTTGCGATCGAAAAATTACGTAAACTGCCACCGCAAACAGCCAGTCTTGAATTATTATTTTCACCGACGATAATTATCCTTTCAACGAGGATCGTTAGACGTCGAATCCCGTAAGAAATGACAGTTAAATGCCTCGACGAAAGAGGTAGAATACGAGAACGATGGGAATGAAGAGGTTCGCCGGTGAATTTTGCATTCTCGTTTGTTGTTTGCTCGGACAGTAGTCGATCATTTGTCACTGTCCAGCATTACGCACGGTGTTTAATTGCATGCAACGATTAGTCACCGAATCGTACATCGGTGGCTTGTATGCAAAATGGAAGCGTTTAACGGGCGCGGAACGTGTAATTAAATATTCCTGGAAGATTAATAACGCTGCGGATGCGTTTTCGCAATTGCGCGTGCGTCGCATCGGCGATGGTTAATTATTTTACAGAATGTTGCAACTCGCAACCGTGAGAAGTAAAAGCCCGGCGCTCAATGGCGACTCGTTTCTCGGAAGTTAGGCTTCCGTTGTCGAAAATTCGGCGCCTAGAACAGAATCGGGATGAACCTTTCGTTAACACCCTCCAATTAAAACGCTCCTCGTTCCATCCTGTTCTCTAGACAGCTTTCTTCTTATTCGTAATTGCAAGTAGATATTTATTCGAAACTGTAACAGTAGATTCCAGAAGCGCGATGCATCTGGAACTGCAAGTTGTTATAGGGGAAACTTGAGAGAGTACAGCAAAGTCTGTTTTACTTCGACCAGCAAAGTCGATTAAATTTCACGGACACGTTTCTTGATCGAGATTAAGGGTGAAATAGTAAATTTCCAGGCAACAAAGAGCGTACTGTGTCGACGTTTTACGAAATCGAGCATGTCGCGGTTTTTGACAACAAATTTTCCCAACCGCGAAACTCGGCAAAAATGGCGAAGCACGAATGGTTTTTTCCCTCTTCCCTGGATAATAATTGAAATCCGTGAATAAACGAATCGTGGCCGATGAAAAATCGAGCCAATTAGCAAAACAATTAACAGCGGCGGTTTTTTTCAACCCCCTCGAACCGGCCAGCGTTCTCTAGGAGGAAAAAACTTGTGCCCCGTTCGCCGGTTTTTCGGCCCTCGAGTACACCCGATGCATAACTCGGCTTATGCAACCGATTCTGCGCAATCGAAACCGTCGTTTCGCCGTTTTTTTTCCGCCCGCTTGCAGTCATTTTTCTTCGTTGGTTCGTTACGTGAACGCCGATTCGTCGGTTCAGTTCCTCTTTCCTCCCGTCAAGGTGACGCGATTCTCGGAGCGATCGCTCACCGTGGGAAACCGGGAAATTTCGAATCAGCAACAATGTAACGATCGGGCTTTTTTCGCGGGTTTTCCGCTTGGAAGGATCAGGCATGCGGTCGATCTCGGCAGCCTTTCCCGAAAAACGCGCGAATTTCTACCGCGGCGCGGAAAAAATCGAAAGCGAGGAAAATCGAGCGTTTCGTTAACCAGCGACCCCCTTCTGGCCCCCTTTTTCACGATCGTTCACCTTCCACGTTAATCGGCAAAATCTCTACCGGAGGAAAGTAGCCCGAGAGATAGCTGAAGAAGATTTTCCGAATCCCGGCCGGCGTTTGTCGCGACTCGAACATCCTTTCGACACCTTGGAATTCCACGGAACTGATTTTCCGCGGGAAAAAAAGCATTTTTCGCGCCGCGAGAGATTTCCATTAAAAATCGCCGATCATGGAAAAAGGATAAAAATCGCCTGGCGGCTAATGTAACGGATGAAAAAAGATCCGTACACACTTGCACGCGATTATGTTAGAGGTGTCTACTCGAGCGTGTGAAGATTTTTTTCAAGCACACCGCGGTGGCTGGCGGATAATTGCGAGGTGAGCGGATCTAGGAGTATCTAGGAATATTAAGCGACAACAATAATAATAATTCGTTTTTCTCCGATGATGTCTCGCATCGGCGATCAGCGACGTTCCATCGCTGCTGGCCACCTCGTTTTTCCTCTCGTTACGAAGCTCTGACTCACACGCGGGTCGCGAATTTCTCGGCCGGGCACGAGCGGAGTCGCGATTTCGTCGGAACCTGCCGGCACGTCGCTGTGGCAAACGCTCTGTTACGTTCGGATTTACTGCCGCGCTTTTTTTCACGCCCGTTTCAAGGCTCCAGCAGCGGAGAAAAATTCGCCGGCTGCTGAAAGTAGATCTAGGTCCACCGGGGAACGAACTTCGGTCCGACTGACCCTTGCTGCAGCTAGAGATCGTGGTTAGAAGAACTTTCTTAAATGCTCGATGAAACGATCTACACGCGAGGATCCAAGTGTTTGAAATGTAAAAATCGTTGGTACGCGTCAAGGATGAGAGAGAGGTTCCCGACTCGGTATGCAATTGGCTGGAAAATTATGACGTAATAGTAATCGTTTTAATTGGAACGGAGAAGGGTAACGATAGTTTTAGCCTGTGACGATATTCGATACATCACTGAAAAGGAAGATCCGAAGTTACTATGAGATTTATCTTGATAATAGCATTTCGATTTCCAAAATTTTGCAATCGTAACAATAACTCGAAGCTTTCCTTGTATTTTTACAATCCAGTGTGTCCCGGAATGAAGACGAAGTTGCTAGAATTTCGATTTCCAAAATTTCACACGACCCTTCCAGATTTGCAATCGTCTGCGCAACGATTCGGAGCTTTCCTTTCGTTCTAGTTTCTATTCTTAGAAACTCTAGTAGAAAATAAAATCGTTCGGACGAAGAATGAAATTGTTTCGATATGTCGCCGGTAGTTCTAACGAGCCGCGACTCTCGCGAATGTTCAAAATCTGCTGTCAGAGTAGGGACCTAGATTTTCGGAGTGGTTCGAAAGCGTCGCGACGCAAAGAAATCGCGAGGCGAGCAGTGGTATCCGATCGCGATCTCGCGACGTAGATTACAGACGAATTACACGCTATCAGTGTCGTAAACCCTTTTAGATTCGCTGGCCTTATCGTTATTTATGCGACCGTGCGCGCTAACCGACCGGTGACGCCTTCCTCGTCGGCTTCCTCTCCTTTTTCCACTCCCTCGTCCTGAAACACAGAGGAAGCACGTCGACTCGAAGGCGGAACGATAGATCCGAGTTTCTCTTTGCTTCTCTCTATATTCTCGCGGCGGGCGAGCGTTGCCACGAGCGAGTACCAACGATCCGCGATTTTGCAATCGACCTTCGATCGACGAATCGCTCCTGGCCGGAAGGACAACGGCGATAAACCGGGATTAAGAATGACAAGGAAGATTTATGGCCGGAGAGAAAATTTATTAGAAATCTGTGTTACGTCGACTCGGAATTTTATGTACTCGCGGATCGGTGTTTCCAGCGATGTAGCTTTATTTTCTAAGATGCCTCCGATACGCCAGATTTTTCTTCATTCTCGACACTCTCTGTCGCAGATTTGGGATCGATACCAGGTCAAGGGCGCGTCAATCAGCTAGGCGGTGTGTTTATAAACGGAAGACCACTGCCCAATCACATTCGACTGAAAATCGTCGAGATGGCTGCTGCCGGTGTCAGACCTTGCGTCATTTCCAGGTAAAAGTCTTCACGATCGTTCGAATAATTATTTCGTATCGAATAACAATATAAGAATACTAGAGTTTAATTCGATTTATCGTGGTAACAGGCAACTGAGGGTGTCGCACGGATGCGTCTCGAAGATCTTGAACCGATATCAAGAAACCGGAAGCATCAGGCCAGGCGTGATCGGCGGCAGCAAGCCGAGGGTAGCCACGCCGGAAGTGGAGGCCAGAATCGAGGAGTACAAACGCGACAATCCGGGAATTTTCTCGTGGGAGATCCGGGACAGGCTGATCAAGGAGGGAATCTGCGATAGAACCAGCGCCCCCAGCGTTTCCGCCATCTCAAGGCTTCTCAGAGGTCGCGACCCCGAGGACGAGGCTAAACTTGGCGACGGTAAGTTGTAATTTCAAAGGTTCTTCCTGTTTCTTATTTTTATTCCACGAAATTGCCGCGCGGATTAATCTCCCGAGGAGCACTGGCACATGCGCGTGCCTTTAATTTTCCAAACGAATTCTTTTACGTAATTACCTTTCGACGAATAATTAACCTTCGAGCCCAACTACCGAGTAACACCGCACGCTGTATTACCTTTCTCGGGAAAACGAAGAGGTAACTTTCATCCTTTAACATCGCTGGGTATTCGAAAGAATCGTTATCATCGGGGAATATCGGGAAGAATTCCGATCGGTTTCGTATCCGTTTAAATTCTCGCGTTCAATTATCGCGTCTCGTGGTAAATACCGCGACCGGATGACAAATTTCAATTAACCTCGGGACGAAAATCTTCTTGCGTTTCTAACTCGAGCCCGATAATTTATTCGATCCGGTGAAAAAAGGAAAATTGCATATTAACGCGGTGTATTCCTTTCCAATCGCCTTGACAAAAACTCCTTTGATCGAGAGCACACCGGACACTCGGTGTCTCTTCCCAGCCGGCCTGACCAAGATTGATGATCCAGGTGAATCAGTGAATTAGCCTCTCGCAAATATTCCCGTAACAGCGCCACCGTGCAAAATTAGATTATAACAACACCGGCTCATAATTTGGTCCTCGGGGCCCTCGTTACGCGAGGTCCCTCGAAATTGAATCGACCGGCCCTTTTTGCATTCCCTAATTTTCTTCGCGAATAACAGGGACATTATTCTTCGTGTTTATAACTGGAAATCGACACGGCCTCGAATTTTCCAAAATTTCCATGTCCTCCGACACATTGCGATTACTTCCCGGAATCCGCGTCTCGTATTTTTACCCGATTTTTCCTCTCCGGCATTTCAATACCTCGAGGAAAAGTTAGTTGAAATTCGCATATCTATCCGTTTCGTTTCTATTCCACCCTGGCGAAATTTCATCCATAAAATTTTTCACTCTCCTTCTCCACCGTCTTATTATCCCGAGAACCGTGATAATAATAATAATAATTCGCACGAGGAATGTTCAACAGCAAAGGTGATTCGTCTCGATTCGTTTAATTTTCCAGAACACGACGCGTCTTCTATCCCCCGTTGGATGAAACGCGTTTCGCATACCCTCTTGTCCATTTTATTACCTGGTGAATCAGAAAACTCGCGTCTGCCGGGAAGGATTGTGACCAATTCGTGATTAACAGCAGGTTGGAAACTCGCGTTTCCATCGTTGCGTTTCGCCGCGCGAGGAGTGAGACGTGTTTCCTCGAGGTGTTCCTTTTATCTCGCTGGCTGTTTTATTATCCCGGGACCGGGGAAGCCGTGGTTTCCCTAGGAAAGGTTCGGTGGCATAGCAAAAGCAATTTGTCGGGCAAGTGGAACACGATCTTAGCGAGGCGTTCGCGTGCGTCGCTCGGCCAGAATTTTATCGCTCGTATATCGGCTTATAAAATTTTCACGCCGCGTTTCGCGGCCGCGCGCGCGAAAAATCCGCGGTTTTCAGGGAAGCAGCGGGGGGGAAAAAGAGAGGCGGGGAAGAGGGGAACGTGTCCGCGATAAAAGCGACCATTAACGTAACAGCTTCCTGCGCAACGTAATATTCCGACCCGAGGGAAAATTACCACGCGGGCAATTACGTAGGGGATCAAAAGTGGAGCTTAGCGTAGTAGTTCGCAGTTAATTCGCGCTCCACGTTGAAACTTTCCTCCGAGACTCTTTAATCATCAACGGAAGATTCGAAAAAACGCCTTTCTTGGTTACCGTGCTACGCCATTTTCCTTCCTTTTGCTTTTCCGCAGCGATCGCGTGTACCCCGTCGATCGAAATCGTAGAAATCCCCGCAGAAAGAGAGAGAGAAAGAAAGAGAGAGTTACACTGAAAAAATTAACGAGCCTCTGCCCGAAATTTCGACTTATCTTTTCCAATGGAAAGTATCGAGACGTGAAATTTGCGAAATTTTTGCCTCGCCGTAAAAGCGTCGAGATTCGTGGCTCGATAAGTAAACTCGACGTTGATACGGATTATTCCCACGACTCGGCTATCAGGAACGATCGCTCCGGGAATCTGCGAGCGGTAGGGCGACAGAAGAAAATTATCAAAGCAACAAATTACAAGAAATTACAAACCTCGCTTCCTCCCTGCGCTCGCACGCGCGCGCGAGCGCACACGGCTTGGCCGAGCGTCGAGGTCTCCGGGAGAAAAAGGAAAAGCGGAGAGAACAAGACAACCTCGACGTGGTTACTTCCGCGATCTCGTTCGTTCTCACCCCTCCTTCTCTCGGGGAAACTGAAAAGGGAAAGAAAAGCAGGTGGATGTGGCGCAAAACGCGGCTTAATAGCCGCGAACGAACGGGATAAGGGGACCGGGAACTGGAACGCGATAGTCGAAGGCAGGATAGACGGAGGATCGACACGCCCCATCAGCTGGCCGCGTAGACCACCAAGGATCCCGTCCGGGATCTCTTCACGAAACGGTGAATGAATAAATTAAATGGTCGCACATTAATCAGCCCGGCGTTTCTCGATCTTCGAAATTACCGGTTAACGTTCGCCGCCGCGAACAGTCGGTAGCCTGGCGCGGCTCTGTAATTTCCTCGCCGCCCGGTACATGCCCACGTGCACGTCCGAAACGTTGGATAGGTGGTGCGGAATCGGGTGCACGAAACCGTCGGTCCGGGTGAATGCGCTCGATTCCGCAAATTTTTGCTTTCTTCGCTTTTCTCGCGCCGCGCGTGTCTCGACAATGGCGTAGAACAGGTCGAGGAACGGTCGGCAATTCTGTTCACTGTTTTCGCCGGGATTCCGAGTTTCGGGTCAAGGATCGACGGAGATCGGGGGAAATGAGACGAGGTTATCGGGAAATTGCGAGTGTCTCGATAACGGCGTGGTACAGGTCGAGGAACGGTCAGCAATTGTTTTCTCTGTTTTCACTGTTTTCACCTGGACACCAGGAGCAGAGTTTCAGAATAGGAATCGACAGAGATCAGGGAAAGCGAGCCGAGGTTATCGGGAAATTGCGACGGTAGTCAGATGGGAATTAATGTGCCACGCAGGCGGAGATTAGGCGTACGATAGGCCGGGAAATTATGGGTACAGAGAGTTGGGAATTGGAACTGCAGTTGGACGGGAATTAATGCGGCTAGGAGAATGGGTGTGTGGTAGGTGGGGAAATTACGAGGAAGTTGGAAGCTGGAGTCGGATGTGGTTCTCTTGAAATTCGCGCGGCTACGAGACGATAATTGGGTGTGTCGCGTGTTGGGAAATCGGGAACGTGGACAGGTGGTATGTAAAATCGTGGCGGGAAATTATGGTTGGGTAGGTTGTAGAATTAGTGCCAGCAGAGAGGAATAATTGTATTAATTAAGGGCGCTAGTTAAGGACGATATGAGATACAGAAGCAGGAGATTGATTTAAGATGTAGACGTAAGGAAGTTAAGTAACTGGGCTGGAAACTAGAAAGTAGTAGAAAGGAGTGAGAAAATGTATTCCAAAATGGCATACTCTCTTCTTAAATATAGAATCTCGGCTCCTCGTGTCGATCTATCTTTGACGCGCCGAAATTTCTATTTCCGGCAAGAGAATGTAAAGCCAAACCGTGTATTTATTTACAATTTACACTTCGTCGATCTCACGGATTAATTTTATTGATATTTCTATCTTAAGTTCCAAAGCGAAAATTTTTGGAGCACGTGGAACGTCTAGGACGGGAATACAGCGATCAACGCTGAAAATTTCTCACGATTTGTGGGGGTTGTTTCGACTGTGAGCGACAAGACAAATGAAAGCTTTAAACCGACGGTGGTCCATCGGTGGGGTCACTCGGAAATGCTTGCCGGCGAAGATGAAAGAGCAAAACGAGAAGAAACTGCTGGTAGATTTGTAAGTCGATCGGCCCGATGGTCGGGTGCCCTTTGAAAACAAAAAGAGGAGGGCAAAAACAACGTGTTACCACAGCGGGGGTGAGAAAGTTAAAAAGGCGCCGACCGTTCGGTGCTCGAACTTGTCAAACCGCCGCGAAGATTCCTTCGTTTCTTTTAATTCGCCGATATAAACGAGGTATCGCGCGATCAACGTCTCCGGAAACTGCATTAACAACGACGAATAGAGGTAAAACGCCTCGACTGTTAATTATCGTAATTATCGAGAGATTTTTCGCCGATACTCGACGCGAACGTTTCCGAAAATTCTGCCATCTGGAAAATTAACGTCGCGAGTCCGGAAATATTTTATTCCCGGAATAACATTTACCAGGATCGGTTAACGTCGAATTTTGCCTTGCTTTTTAAACTCTGCCAGATTTTAGGAGGTTAACCCGTACGTTTCGTGGTTTTCTCGTTGATTATAAGAGATAAAATAGCGCGTGTCGTGTGTTGGTCGACGTCTTTTGGTCCACGTAGCGAGATCGTGTCGAACAGCAACCTAGCAATCTCTCAACCCCCTTGGGGTAATGCAGGGTTCGAAAGTTTGGTAATTACTAGCCGCTCGTGGCCGCTTAGTCCCATGAAAGATGTAATTTCTGTCGTGATTTTGCAAATTCGCCACGTCCGATTTCTACTTTTAAATGAAAACGGCCTCACTCAATGAGCGTCTTTTTCAAAGAACTCTACACGAACTACATATAAGAACCTCCTTCGGGGACCATTTTATTCTCTCGTACTTCCACTATTACGACAAACAAAACCTCTTCGAGAGTCGAACTTTCGAGTGCCTACAAAAATTCCTATCTTTACGGTCATACGCGAATGTACACAAATTTCTCGCCGTTCCTGGCAATTACAACTCGATCAAGGGACAATTGCAGATTAAAATTCGAAGCTAAGTGTCGCACGAACGTCTCGGAAATTCTGTAGGAATCGTTGCGTGAGTCGACACGTCTGTCTTTCACCTTTTACAAGATGGATAGCAAGAAAGTGGAGAATAGAAAGAGGAGAGGGTGTAGAGTTGCAGACAGAAATGCTAACTATGTACAGTGGCTGGCGAAAATGCTCAAACTCTGTATTCCGAAAGCATTCTCTCCAAATTCAAAAATTCATATTTCAACGAAAGCCTGTACATACTTAGGGTATAACGAATTTACACGCAGAGTAATATATTTACCGGTGGATAATGATTTTAAGGGGACTAGAATGACGATCGAAGTGTTAACAGTTTCTTCGTGCGAAATTTTTGCCATTAGCTACGTATGTCAACGATCATGAAAATGGTCTAGGTTTACAAATAAACAAAATTGATCGTGACAAAGCTGTAAACTCGATTCTTGTGTCTTTAGCACAAAACAAGCGACAAAATCGCTGTTGAATTTTTTGCATCAGCCACTTTCACAATTATCGCGCCATTTTATTCCTTCCTGCCTCAAACGAACTCCACAGTGTCCCATACAATTTCCAATTCCAACCATTATCGTGTATAAATTAGGACGTACATGCGTGCCAATATTTACACGTTAAATACGAATTTTGCATCACGGATCTTCCAAAAATTCGTAATTCGATAGTTCCGCAGGGGAGACCTGTCTTCCACTTTGGTCGAAACGATTGGCAAAAGGGTAGAAAATAAAAGAGAAGAAACAAAATGGGGTACAGAGCGCAAGATCTTCTCGAGAATTAATCTCCACAGTGTCCTACGCAGTTTCCGATTCCAACGATTATTACACCAGAATCGGGACTAGTTTGGGAGGTAAATTTCACGTTTAAACTAGGAAAGCATCGATTTCCAAAAAATTCGAAATAGCGGTCGTACGATAAGAAAAAGGATGGAAAACAAAAATGACGGAAGCAAAAGTGATACCGAAGTGGAACCAAGATCTCTTCGAGTGGCAAAATTCGCGTTTGAAGCGGGAAAGCGCGGATCGGTGAAAAATTCGAAATATCGGCGGTTCACCGATATTCACCGTTCACCAAATACCCGTGGTCCAGCCTGGCCGAGATGATCGGGAAAAGGGTGAAAAATAAAAGGGCGGGAAGGCGAGAGGGCGGAGAGCGGGACGAGCGAAACGAGCGGACGCGACGCAAGAAAGGAAAGGGGAAGAAGCGGTCCGTCCGGGAATAGAGTCCGTGTCGAATGGGCATGAACGCGGGGCGTCCCGGCGTCAGGCGTCGTCGGCCGATTAGTCGCGGCCCGTGTAAAGCCAGTCGACAATTTCAAGACGCTCGGCCCGTTCGCCGGAAGAAACAGCCTCGTTCCTTTTTACAAGCGTGTCATCCGTCTCTGCTTTCGCGGGCCGCGATGATGAATCTACGATAATCTAAAAATGCGACCGACCGACCGAGTACTCTCGTGGACCTTCGTTTTTCAGCCGCTCCCGAGAATGCCGGGAGAGAACGAGAGAGAAAGGGAAGACCGTCGCGAGGAGGCTAGACGAGAGATAATTGTCGATTTTTGAATAACCAGGATCGTTTTCTAACCGCCACTCCGGTCGATTGTTTTATATCTCTCGGTTTCTTGCGGGCCTTCGTATAAAATACGCTCGTAGATCGTATCGGAGACATATTGGAGTGCGGGAAATTGAAACGAGCTCGTTAAGCGTTATACGCGAAGATAACTCGAACGTTATCTGGATTGCGAAATTGCCTGGAAAATTACGTATCGAGAAACATCGGCGACGGAATCAGGCGACTTCTCTTAACGATCTCTGACAACTTCCGAGACAGAAATGGTCAATTTTTGATCGAGAATGTCAATCGCGAAGAATCATTCGGTTTCTTTTTTGTTAACCTGTATTTCAAGAGAACCACTGTGATCGTTAAAATTGATTCCACGAATATTAATTACATCATAGGAAAATTGCGTATCGAGGTAATTACAGGATCTCTTGGCGTTTGCTGTACACGTAACGATTCTTAGTAGCCGTAGACGCTAGGGGAACCCCAATTTTGCGGAATATTCTAGTACTGTTTCATCGGTGAACGCGAACCAGATAATCTGGTATTAGAAAAATCGCGTTTTTCCTCGCGGTGGTAATCGTTGAGAGGGGTTGCAGGCGCTCGGAGGTGATTGATTCACCGATGGCAATTGGTGGCGAGTGAACACCGTGGAGGGAAATGGTGAAATAATTCCGTTGGAAAGACTTGGACAGCGTTGGAAAGATTCATTCCGTCGCAATTTGTTGCTCGGTGCAATTTGTCCCGTAAAAAGTGCGCGGATTCGAGGTGAAAGTAAATGTTCATGCAGTAAAACGCGTGCTGGACAATAGAATCGGCGATAACGCGTTTAATCGGCATTTTGCCAGGCGAGAACAAAAAGTTAAATAACAATCCGGCTTCTCGGACGGGTAAACCGATCGAGCCGCGAAAAGTATATAAATTTATCCACGTTTATCGGCGTTTATTAACATTTATTAACGGGAAATAACGAGGAGTTAAGAGAGAAGGTCAAAGTATTTGACGGACACGGAGGAGCACAGACTGGTATCCTTGTTATCAGGATTTCCTTCGACGATCGAAGGGAAAGGATCTCGGAGCGTGTTTTTCTACTGTCATCAGTCATCAGTCATCACTCGTCACTTTTCTTGCGGTCGCCCGGGTGTCCTTGCAGTAAATCATACTTCTTGCACTCGCTCGTGCTCGCGGTCTATTTAATTCTCCGATCGACGTTAATAATTTCATGCTCGAAACATCTTTGTCTCCGTGTTCTATTAACGCTCCTTAATGCGCCGCTGTTAACGCTGACAAATCGCCGATTGCTTCAGAGCACGAGGAATATCTCGATTCGGTAACCTTCGGGCCGATTTTTATCCCCGTTCCTCTTTTTATTTCATTCCAGTTTACTACAGATTCTCGCGAGAGATTGCCACGGGAGACGGTTAAATCGCGAGTTGCGAATTTCTGACTGGAAACCTTTTTTCCGACGAGATCATGACGGTCATGGATGATCGGTGATTTATATTGTCGGAATAAAACGAGCGTTGCCGTGTAAAAAACGGGGAATATTACGAAACGAAAGTAGTACTGTCTAAAAATAAAACATTTAAATGAAAAGAAATTTATGCGAAACCATATATATTATTGGAATTGGATAATTTAAGGAATCTCGTGTTTACTCTTCGGATGGAGTAGTGTATGTTAGCGGATCGTGCAGATATACGGATAATTTGTACAAGAATCTTTTCTTGGACGACGATAATTATATATATATTAGAAACGTACGTCTCTCTTTTCTCTTTCCCTCTCTCGAATAGGATGGTCGTTCAACTTTTTCACTCTCTCTATTCTCGTTTTGCCCTGATCTAACACGCTCCTCTCATCTTCCTTCTACGCTACATTCATTACACGCATACTCGTTTCCATAACAACAAGCTTAGCCTAAACTTGCTCGCATAATCGTTACATACTCGTCCTTCCATACAATCGTCACGCTCTTCACGTCGTAACGTATTAAAATTTATAACAACTAATACCATAGTGCATGTACAGTGCAGTGTTTATACAAAAATAGTTCGAAGCCTACGATACAGATCTCAACCGATCGACGCCACTACGTTGACATTTGAGCAACTCGTATACAAAGGATGTCCCGAAATCCGCGCAAGAAGTAATTTTTACAGAAAAATTACAATTGGAAGGTTTTTAGTTGAAATTGCAAGTTTTTCTTTGGCGTAGTGCTTAATTTTTAATATAATAATCACGTTGTCCTTTTTTTCCGTACCGCACAAACGGCGCAAAATTCGAATCCGTACGTTTGTGTTTGGAAAACTAATTCTTCCGTGAATTCTCGTTCGGCCGGACCTCGTTTGCGGGAAAACCACCCCTTCCGTGCTTCTCGGCGCAATTTCGTGCTGTACAACGCGATACCTTGTACCGAGTGGCAGGTATATAACGGGGAACGATATATAACGGACTGGATGGTGAAATCGAGTGTGAAACAAGCGGTAGAACGGGGAATCGGTGTGCGGCTCCTTTTGAACTCTCGCTCGGCAAAACAAACCGTAAACCAGGACGTGCATTCACCTGCGGATACGTGGTTGAGCAGGTGACACGTGCACTGGAGAATTAATAATTACTAGACGCGACCCCGTCGTTCGTCTACCTTATTCTCGTACTTGCACCCCGTTATTCCTCGCGGCTCTTCTCGAAAGGAACAGGAAATTCGCCGATGAAAATCCTCCTCTTCCGTTCCTTTAATCGTTCCCTATTTTCTACGGAAAATTAATTACATCCTGACCGGGGTTCATGACTCACGATTTATTGCCATTCGTTTCTTGTAGCCTCTCTCGTTATTGAAATCTTCCGAACACAGGAGCACTTATTAATTTTTAATCCTGACGTTACTCCACGCTAGAGCTACCAAGCCAGTCGAAATGACCGGTCTCGGAATGTTATTTTTAGCAATTACTAGAAACGTATACCTGTTCTTCAAAAATTAGCATTGACTCGTGTCCAGATGGGACTGTAATTAATATATATATATTATACATACTTATCTTCGACGTGAAATTACTATCATCGATGCCTGCTATGTTTAGATATCCATTTAATTATCCGCAGAAAATACTTAAGCACAGGTTAATAACGTACGTGCAATCGATTAGTTCCCATTTTCTTCGCGGTAATTAAGAAATCACGAGTTCCACTTTTAATAGAAAAGGTAAATTTTGCTTTCGATATTTTCCAATAGAATCGACAAAATCGCATGTACGTTCAAGGTCGGAAGAAGTTGATTAATCTTTACCGAAGTGAAACGAAGTCACGAATCAAGGCATCGAACGAGAATCTAACGAAATTTCGTTTTGCAGGGAAGACCAGTTCCGGATCCGACTGCGAGAGCGAACCAGGGATTCCTCTGAAGAGGAAGCAACGTAGGAGCAGAACGACCTTCACTGCACATCAGTTGGACGAATTGGAACGAGCATTCGAGAGGACCCAGTACCCTGACATCTACACCAGGGAAGAACTGGCCCAAAGAACGAAGCTGACCGAGGCTAGGATCCAAGTGTGGTTCAGCAACCGAAGAGCCAGGTTGAGGAAGCAGTTGTCCTCCACCACTTCCGGTGGTTACGTCAGCTCCGTCGCATATCCTGCAGCTTCTTACGTTCTTCATCCCCCGGCACCTCCTCATCCACACGCAGCGACGGCCGTTCCACCGAGTCACCCTCATCCACACCCTCATGGACAAACCTTGCCAGACACCACCTTCTCGTCCAGTCAAGGTGAGACGATTTCTCCAGTAATTTCTCTTTTCATTCTTCTCGGAAAAATTTCTATTCCCTCCCGAACCTATATTTTTCGAATCTCGAATATTTCCAGAATTTCCTCCCGACCTAGCGAACGTTTCTTTTTAACTTAACCGTTTGAGTACCACGAGCTTTGAGTTCTTTCTCATTCTTCAGATGTTGTGTCGAGAAAAGCCAAGGTGTTTGGCCGAAACGGACAACTGACGGTCCGAAATTTCTCGAAACGCGTTCAGTCTTTCTCAAACGCATTTACATCGCGCTCTTTGGATTTTTTCGATACGTAATCGCAGGAGCTTTGCTTTTTTTCAATATGCGATCGAAGAAGAGCGATCGCGCTCCTTTGTCAAAAGTCCCTTGTATGCAAACGGTTAATACCGTCTCAACGAATATCTTTACGATCCTTTCCCGGTCCTGAGTCGATCTGTTTCTGGTACCTTGGAAAACAAGAAACGAAAGGAAAGATTTTTCTACGTAGATTCAAACGCGTCGTTGATGTTAACGGGAGCTCGATTAGGGTTGCAAAGTCGGGGCAGAGTGCGTAGTTTATTTCGCGAAGATGGCAAAGCGGTAGGTGCTTTACAAGAGTACCTAATGACGTACTTATGTAATGTACACGGTGGCTGGGTTCATTAGATTCCTAATGACGCACAGATGCGATTCGAGGCACCGAGTGCATCTTGCGTTTGCGCAAAAACGTTGCTCGCGTTGGAAAAAGTTCGGCTAGAGTAATTAACGGAGAAGCCAAGCCATGAAAGCTGAGGGAATTACAGCGTTCTTGCTGCCAATGGAACATTTTGGCAGGAGAGATACGAGATTAATTCTTCGGAGCAGCGGAATTTACGTCGCTTGATCAATTTTAATTGCACCAGATGCAATCTGATACAAGTATAGTAACTCGTTAAGGAAAGCGAAAGGTTTCCAGGCAAGCTAACGGCGAATCGCGAGTTAGATCTACTCGTATGAATCTTCTCTCAATTAAAAAATTAACCTTGTATTAATGTAACGTTGGGACCAATTTGTCGTGAAATTTTTATCACAGAGATTTCACGCAAAATCAGGAGTCTCTAAAAATGATAAATTTTGCCCAGGAAAAATTGTTTTCCTTAGATATATTAATTCTATTTCTCTATGTTATAGTTATTCGGTTGGTGCATATGAAATGTCGGATTTTTAAGCGAATATATAAAACTGCATATCTTTTTTCAAAAGCTGTTTATTCGATCAAAATATGCTCCATTCGCATCGATACACTTTTCCTATCGAGACTTTAAAGCATAGATGCCTGTCTTAAAAAAATTCTGATCTTTAGAATCGATAAACTCTGATATCGAATTGTTCAATCTGTCTTCATTTTCATACCCTTTAGCTCGTAATTTTCTAAATGTTTAGAAAAATGAAAGTCGGTTGGCGAGAGATCCGGTGAATAGGCTGGGTGCTGCAAAACTTCATATTTCATTGGCTCTCGATGAAATCGGGATAGTAACGACGAGCATACGTTCAACCTATCCAGCTTATTTCGCTCAGTTAGTTCGTGCGGTACCCACTTATCCATTTTCTTCACCTTGCCAATTTCAGAGAGATGTCGCAATATCGTTGTATGGTCAATTTTCATCCGGGTAGCCTATTCCCTCGTGAATACAGTTGGATCCTCTTCCACCAATGCCTTCGGATCATCATTTTTCACAGATGTTTTCGGTCTCCCACGCGGATCATTTTGTAGTGAAAAATCAGCGGACCTAAATTTTTCAAACCAACGCTGCACTTTTCGATCATTAACTGTATTCTCCCCAAACGCTTGGTTTATGTTGCGTGCAGCTTTTGCAGCATTATTACCAAGTTTATACTCGTACAAAAAATTATACGAATATCGTTTAGATTCATATCGGTAGAAAATTCAAATGAAATAACAAAAGGGAACACTTTCGAGAAAATCTCCTTTGTTGAAATGTGACTCTGGCAATGGACAGTACGACTGTAAACGTGGTTACGCCAAAACCAAAAGTATAACGAAAACGGGAAGACAAACGTACGCGTGTAAAAAATCCGACATTTCATATGCAGCAACCTAATATTATTACATAATCTTTCTATAACGTAAACTCGTCGCTCTAAATTCGGCAATGAAATAAATTACATTTCGCTAAATGATATCCAAAGACTGGAAATAGCCAAAATATCACTGTCCGACTTGCAGCTAGCCCTCAATTACCGAGAACCTGTCTTTATCTCCTGATCGTCGGCCAATTCGCTAATCTTCGCTGCCTTTAGTTCCAGAGCTGTATTCCTCGCACCACGGGACGATGTCGCACCAGCTGGCGTCAGATTCGACTCGTCTGCCCTCTTCCGTTGGATCCACGCCGACCTACGGGCTTCCGGCGTCAGTGACCTACCCCAGCTCCCTTTTGCCAGCGACATCGTCCACCAGCACCACTCACATGAGCCACCAAGTGTCTCCGGTGGCCGCATCCTCGACCTACCAGCAGGCCAGCGGCCACCAGCTCCCGCCAACCCCTAACTCTCTGGTCACCATGATGGGCCCAAACTCCGGCAGCTCGAACCCGGCGTCAGACCAGCTCACCTCGTCGGATCTGCCCATCAGCTCGGTGTCGCCTGTCCAACAGCAGCAGCAACAACCGCAAGGCAGCCAGGGAAGCACATCGCCGTCGTGGAACCTGCCGATCTCTGCTGCCGGAAGAGTCGGCCTGCCTAGTCCACCGACTGGTCTTCAGCAACCACACGCGCACACCGCACATCCTCATCAAGCTTTTGCCAGCCACTACGGCGCCCAGGGATTCCAACAACCACCTAGACCTGCTCCTCATCAACCGTTCTACAGCTGGTACTGAACAATCGGGGTTCAGCAGGGTCGAGGGAGTCTCGGAAGATCTTTGACGAAACAAAGAAGTGTCGGAGACTGTTCACTGCTGACTCGAGAGGACATAGTTGAACGATAGAGCGAGTTGGATGATCAGAGAGATCTTTCGAGAGGCTAGGTAGGGTAGAGTCGTTAGACTGTTAGGTGACGCTGAAATGCGAGAGAATGATTTTCAACCCTTTTCGCTACGGATGCCGTATATATCCGGCATCCGCGTGATGACCTGTGGGTTCGGGTGCCGTATATATCCGACCACTTGCACATACGAGCGCCGCCTGTCGTCAGGAAAAGAACTTACTTTTCGGCGCGGTTCACCGTTCAGTGGTGTCACTCCGGCGGAGCGGACTACCGTAGCGAAAGGGTTAAAGATGCAGCAGGGAGATTCCCTCAGGAAGTTCAGGTTGATCTTTAGTAAGATCAGGTTGATAGAATCATCGGAGGTTGATGATATGCAGCGATAGCAGAGGAATGGAGCAGAAGTGCCTTTATATAGTAATTTAACTTTGCAAAATGGGTAGAAGATGGATAGATGAAGGGTCGTTGCTAGAGGAAACCCTACGTGAAACTTTGTAAATGCAGAGAGTCGTCAGTTTTGAAGGAACTAGATGTTTGCAAGTGCCTGATTAAATGTTTAAACGAATCGAGGTTCTACCATGTTTATAAATAATTGTACAGTTAATTAAACCACTGCATGAGTTGTAAAAAGGATTTCCTTTTGTTGTACATAGTAGGTTCTATTTAATTGTTAATTTTAGTAGGAAAATTGAAACGAAGGATGATTAAAATGAACTTTCGCTACAAAATTTCGAAGCTCAATGAAACGGCGAGGAAGTAATTACTTGTTTAGATAATTATTCACCGTGAAAATTGGAATGTTTGCGCAACAGGGATAATTGTTGCCATTGCGTATCAAAATTTTGTAAATTAAAATATTTTAAGACAGGAAAATGAATAACGGAGAAATGTGTCTGTTAACGAAATAATTGTGCGAAAAATTATGCGAAAAAATTGAATCTAGACATTTAACGAAGTAATTCTCGTGGTGGAAAAATTAGTAGAATGTTAAATTCCTTCGACGAAATTCCTTGGGGACAAACGAGTCCAGTGATTGTACTCTAAGGTCGCGTCGAGTCGAAACTGGAAACGCTATGGCGATGATCGGAGGCAGTTTGCG
>NW_027471026.1:0-29969 GCF_051020765.1 Lasioglossum baleicum
ACGATCGGTTAACGCTCGATCTTCTTATTCATGCATGCAATTAAGGTGCGCGTCACTAAAATATGTACTACTTTGTCTCTCTGAATACGTTGTTATAATCTCGATACAGCGGGTTCTGTTCGCGAAATGGAAGGCCCTCTGTGTAAAGTTTGACTCTCTACAAGTAGGTAACCTCCTACGACGGTTTGACTCTGTACATTGCCGCTACTATCGCGAATACTGTTCAGCGATTTACTCCCGAAATACTTGAATTGAATCCCGAAATCACAAGACGGATGAGTTATTGTCTTAAACCATCGTCTGTCACAGAAGGCGGCAACGTTCTCGTGTGGTTTGACGCAAGATCTTCTAGTTCTAGTCACGAATTAAAGTGCACGTCACTATAATGAATATTAATTTCATTCTCTGAACAGGACGTTATACTCTCGATGAAGCAGGTGAGGTTCGCGTATGGTAACGCCTTCGATAAAACGGTTGACTTTAGAGAACTAGGTAACGCTCTCAAACGGAATGGCGCTCTTCCTCAATATCCAATCCGTGAATTAAGGTGTATACTGCCAATGCTGTAGATAATTTACGCCCGGAATATCTGGTTTGACTTTCGCAATCACAGAATATGGAAAGCTATTTACATAGCCGTTCGAATCTCATAGAAGGTACAGCTTTCTCGAACAGTTTGACGCTCGATCTTCCTATTCATAATGAAATTATGGTCCCTGTCTCTAAAATGGTTACTAATTAGATCCTCTGAACACGAAGTTATACTCTCGATGAAGCAGTTGAGGTTCGCGGAAGGTACGGCCTTTGGTAAAACGTTTCACTTTATATGAATTTGTAACGCTCCCTATCGCTTGACGCTCTTCTTTAATATTCAATCTGAGATTAAATGGAGTCTATTGCCAACACTCTTCCGCGGATTTACTCCCGGGATACCTAGATGGCTCTCGGTATCCCAGGTTAGCTGAAGACATGCGCTGAGCTGTTCGTCTCTCACGCATGGTGACAACGTCCTCGAACTGTTTGACGCTAGATCTTCCAATTCATGTATGAAGTTCAATTGCCCGTCACTGAAATGAATACTAACTTCTTTCTCTGAACACGAATTTATACTCTCGATGCAGCCGGATATCTTCTCGGAAGATACGAAATGTCAGACTCTATACCAATTGGTAACGTTCTCAAGCGATGTGAGGCTCTACTGTGTTATTGAAACCGCGAACTAAGGTGTGTATTGCCAAAACCCTTCTGCGGACTTTCTCCTGGAATACCTGCTTAGACTCTCGGAATCAGAAGATAGGTATAGCTATTGACTTAGCCGTTCGTATCTCACAGAAGGTTGCAACGTTCTCGAATAGTTAGACAGTCGATTTTCTAATTCATACATGAAATTAAAGTGTCCATCACTGAAACGAAAACCAATTTATTTCTGTCTATACGAACTTATACTCTCGATGAAGCCGTGAGTTTCGCGGAAGGTAACGCCTTCGGTAAAACGTTTGATTTTATACAAATTGGATACGCTCTCATTCGGCTTGACGCTCCACTGTAATATTCAAACCGAAACCGCGAATTAAGGTGTATATTGCCAAAACCCTTCAGCGGACGTTCTTCCGGAATGGGGAACCGAATGGGTTTTGCTCGCCGAACCACAGGATAGGTGAAGCTGTTGCCTTAGCCGTTCAACTCTCACAGATGGTGGTATCGTTCTCGAACATTTTGACCCTCGATCTTCTTATTAATAATGAAAACTAAGGACCAGGTCACTAAAATGTTTATTGATGTGTTTCCCTAAACACGTAGCTATACTCTCGATACAGCGGGATAGCTTTTCGGACGGTAATGCATTCGGTAAAACGTTTGACTTTATAGCAATTGGTAACGTTCTCACAAGGTGTGACGCCCTATTTTAATACACGGTCCGCAAATTAAGGTACCTATTGTGTCAATACTCTCAGCGGATTTACCCTCAGATTACCTTGTTTATCTCTCGGAATCATAGGATAGGTGGAGCTATTGACTTATCAGTTCGGCTCTCAAAGAGGGTGGTAACGTTCTCGAACGGTTTGGTTATCGAAATTCCAATTCATACATGAAGTTTACGTGCCCGTCATTGAAATGGAAGCCCATTTCTATCCCTGGACAGGAAGATATTCTCTCGATATAGCGGACCATTTTTCCGGCGGTTAAGGCATTCTGTGGGAAGTTAAACCCTACACGAAGATATAATGTCCTACAATACCTGGACGGCATGCTTTAATGTTCGAACCGCGAATTAAGGTGTCCATTGCCAATACTGTTCAGCGGATTTGCTTCAGAATACCTGGATTGACTCTCCGAATTGCAGGATAGGTGAAGCTATTGACTCAGCCGTTCGATTCTCATAGAAGGTGTTAACGGTATCGAGCGGTTTGACCCTCGGTCTTCCTATTTGATCTGAAGGTGTGGTGCACGTGGTTGAAAAGACGACTCATTTGTTTTTCTGATCACGAAGTTATACTATTGATTAAGCCAGTGAGGTTCGAGGATGGTAAGGTCATTCGTAAAGTGTTTGACTCTATAGCTATTGGCAACGCTCTAAAACACTTTGACGCTCTAGTTTAATACCCAAACCGTGAATTCAGATGTCTGCTGCCAACACGGTTTAGCTGATATAATCTGGAACACCTGGTTTGACTATTGGAATCACAGGAATGGTGATGCTATCGACTTTGCCGTTCGACCATCGTGGAAAGTTGTAACGTTCCCAAACGGTTTGACACTCGATCGTCTAATTCATATATAAAAGTAAGTTTCCCGTCACTAAATAGTAAACTAATGTCTTTCTCCGAGCACGAATTGTCGCTCTCGATACAGCAGGTTATGTTCTCGGAATGCTAAGTGTTCCGGAAAAGGTTTGACTCTATAATAATAGGTAACGTTGTACTACGGTTTCACAGTATACTATAATATTCAAAGCGTGATTTAATGTGTCTATTGCCACTCCTTCTCAGCGGATTGCTCCCGGAATACTTGGATTGAATCTCCACATCAAAGTATTTGTGAAGCTACTGAACTAGCTGTTCGATTCGAAAGGTATGTGGTAACGATCTCGAATGGTTTGACTCTCGATTTTGCTATTCATACATGAAAATGAGGGGCCGTCTCTATAATGTACACTAATTTGCATCCTTGAACACGAAGCGAGACACTCACTGCAGCCAGACAGTTTCTCCGAAGGCAAGGTTATCTGTAAAAAGAATGACGTCATATAAATTTTTAATGTTCACAGACGGTTGAATCTCTATCTAATATTCGTACTTCGAAACAGTGTGCCTATTGCCATAATTGTTTACCGGATTTTCTCCTGGGATACATGGTTTGACTCTCGGAGTCACGGGACAGCTGAAGCTAGTGACTGCGTTGTGTGACACCCAAAGATGTCGGCAACGTTCTTGGACAATTTGCCTCTGAATCCCCTATTTCGTACATGAAATTGAGATACCCCTTCACAAAATGTATACTAATCTGTTTGACTGAACACTAGGCATGGCACTCCGTACAGCGTGTTAGGTTCTTCGAAGGTATCGTAATCGGTAAAATGAATGACTTTCTAACAGGTGGTAATATTCACCGACGGATTGACTCCGTACTTTAATACTCATGCCGTTAATGATGGTCTATATTGCCAATAATATTCTGCGGATTTACTCCAGGAACATCTCGTTTGGCTCTAGCAATCACAGGATAGATGAAGCTATTGACCTAGCCGTTCGGCTCTCTAAGCGGGCGGTAATTTTCTCGAAATTCTTGACACTCGAACTTCTAATTCATACATGAAATAAAAGTGTCCTACACTGAAATGTATAGTAATGTGTTTCCCTAGTCACGAAGTTGTACTCTCGAAACAGCGGGATATGTTCGCGAAAGCTAAGGCCTTCGGTAAAAAGAGTGACTCTATACCAATTGGCAATGGTTTCGGACAGTTTTTCTCTCTGCCTTAGTGTTCTAACCTTGAATTATCGTGTCAATTGCCAATATAATTCAACGGATTTTTTCTGGCAATGACTGATTTGACTCTCGTATTCACAGTATGTGCGAGGCTATTGATTTGACCGTTCGAGACTCAATCTAGGTGGTGACGATCTCGAACAGTTTGGCTCTCGATTTTGATACTTATTTATGAAGGTGTGTTTTCGGCCTGCAAGCTAGACTACCAATTTGCCTCCGTGAACATTATGAAGGGCACAGACTACAGCAGGTTATGCTCTCGGAGGGTAAGTTCTTCGTAATGGGTTTGTCTTTATACAAATTTGTATCGTTCTCATACGGATTAACTCCCTACCTTAATAATCATACCGGGAATTATTGTGCCTACTTCCGACACTATTTAGTGGATTATTCCCGGCATAACTGGTTTGATTCTCGGAATCAAAGTATAGGTGAAGCTATTGACCTAGTCATTCGATTCTCAAATAAGGCGGTAACGTTCTCTAACGGTCTGACCCTCGAGCATTGTAGTTGATACATGAAATGACGGTTCCCATGACAAAAATGTATACTCATTCGATTCTCTGAATACGAAGTTATACTCTCGATACAGCGGGTTAGCTTCTCGGATGTTATGGCCACCGGTAAAAAGTTTGATACTATACCTATAAGTAACGTTACACGGAGCTGTAACTCTCTACCTTATAATTCATGTGGTGAATTAAGGTGTCTATTCCCAATACTATTCAGTGGATGTACTCCAGAAGTACCTGCTTTGGCTCTTGGAATAACAGAATAGGTCAAAATATTGACTTGGCCGCTCGACTCTTAAGGAAGGTGGTAACATTCTCGAACGGTATGCCTCTCGATTTAGGTATTTATAGGTGAAAATGTTCTCTACGACTGCAAAAATATCTACTAATTTGACTCCGTGAACAATAAGTAAGACACCCGCCACTGCGGGTAAGGTTCTCTTGAGGTTAGGCATTCGCTGAAAGGAGTCACTTTATTGGAATTGGTAATGATCTCCAAAGTTTTGACTCCCTAGATTAATATTGATACCGTGGAATTAAGGTGTCAATTGCAATACTCTTCAGCGGATTTACTCCGTATTACCTGATATGACTTTTGGAATCTTAAGAGTGGTGTACTTAGAAATTGAGTGTATGATGCCAATAATGTAGGGCAGATTTACTCCAGGAACACCTGGTTTGACTCTCGGAATCAGGGGATCGGTGTAGCTATTGACTTCGTTGTGTCTCTCTCGAAGGAGGTGTATCGCTGTGGAACGAATTGAAACTTTATCTCCTAATCCATACATGAACTTATGATGTCCATCACTAAAATGTATAGTAATGTCTTTCTATGAACACGAAGTTATACCCTCGATACGGCAGGTTAGCTTCTGGAAAGGTGAGGCTTTCAGCAAATAGTTTGTTTCTATACCAATGGGCAGATTTCTACAACGGGTTGACGGTCGGCTTTAATACTCTTAACGTGAATCAAGGTGCCTATTGCTAATACTCTTCAGCGGTTTAAATCCGGGCACCAGATTTGTCTCTCGCAATCACAGTATACGTCAAGCAATTCACTTAGCAATTCGTCGTCAAAGAAGACGGCAACCGTTCCCGAACGGATTGATCCTCGATCTCCATATTTAATATGACATTATGTCCCCCGTCATTAAAATGTATGCCAGTTCGTACATCTGAGCACGGTGTTATACTCTCGGTACAGCGGGTTATGTTCTCGGAGGGTGAGGTCTTCGGAAAAACTTTTGATATTATACAATTAGGTAACGTTCTCATACGGTTTCACAATCTGCTTTAATATTCAAACCGCGAATTAAAGCGTCCTTTGCCAATCGAATACAGCGGACTTACTTCTGTTGTGCCTGTGTGACTCGCGGAATCACAAGTATAGGTGAAGCTATTGACTTATGTGTGCAAATCTCAAAGAAGGTGGAATATTCCAGGAACGGTTTGCCTCCCGATATGCTCATCCATACATCAAAACATGGTGCCAGTCACTACAATGTGCACTTGTCTGATTCCGACTACATTAAGCCACACACCCGCTACAGAGGTTTACGTTCGAGGAAGGTAATATATTCGGTAAAAAGATTGATTTTATACCTACTGGTAACGTTATCAATCGGTTTCACGCTCTACTTTAGAATTCAAACCGCGAATTACGGTATCAATTGCCAAAACTGTTCAGAGTACTAACTCCCGGAATGCCTGGTTTGACTCACCGAATTACAGGATAGGTGAAGCTATTGACGTAGCCGTTCGTCTCTCACAGGATGTGGTAGCGTTTTCGATCCCTTTGATCCTCGATCTTCTAATTCATGCATGAAATTAAGGTGCTCTTCAATAAAATGTATATCAGATCGTTCATCTGAACACCATGTTATACTGTCGGTACAGCGCGTTAGGCTTTCAGAGGGTACGGTCTTCAGTAAAGCATTTGACTTCATATTAATTTGTGGCGTTCTAAAGCGGATGGGTGCACTACTTTATTATTCAAACCCTGCCTTAACGTGTATCTTGCCAACACTGCACAGGGCATTTACTTCCGGAATAATTGGCTTTCCTCTCAGTATCATGGCGTATGTGAAGCAACTGACTTAGCCGTAGGATTCTCAAGGGTGGTGGTAATGTTCTCGATCTGTTTGACGCACGTTCTTCTAATGCATACATGTTATAAAGGTGTCAGACAACCAAATCTATTAACACGAATTTATTCTCTCGATACAGTGCGGTAGGTTCCCGAAAGGTAAGGCATTCGGTAAAAGCAATATCTTCATACCAATTGCTACCTTTCGGAAAAGGACTGACTCTATTCTATAATATTTAATCCGCGAGATAATGTGTTTAGTGCCAACACTATGCCGCGGATCTACACCCGGCATATCGGGTTTGTCTATCGGAATCACAGGGTAGGTGTCACCATTGACATAGCTGACCGATCTTCAAAGAAGGTGGTAACGTTATCTCTGGGATTGATCCTCAATCTTCTAACGCATACACGAATATGAGGTGCCCCTCACTCAAACAGTTATTAATTTCTTTCACTGAACACGAAGCTGTACTCTCGCTACAGAGGGATAGTTCATCGGAGGGTAGGAACAATTGGTAGCATTCCGAAATGGATTGAGGCTCTACTTTAACATACATACTGTGAGTTATGGTGTCAACTCCCAATACTGTTCAACGGACATACTCCCGGAACACCTGGTTTGACTCTCAGTATGGCAGGATTGGTCGCGCTATTTACATAACTTCGCGACTCTCAAGAAGGTTGGTAACGTTCTCCAACGACTTTTGTCTCGATCTTCTAATTCATACATTAAATTCAGCTGCCTATCACAATAGCATATACTAATTTGCTTCCCGAAACACTAAGTTAGGCTCTCGATACAGCGTGTTAGATTCTCGTAAGGAAGGCAATTCGGTAAAAAGAATGACTTAATACGAATTGGCAATGTTCGCCGGCGGTTTTTTGCTTCTACTTTCATATTCATGATGCGATTTAATGTGTCTGTTGCCAATACCGGTCAGTGGACTCACTCCAATGATATCTAGTTTAGCTCTAGGGATCTCAGGATGGGAGAAGCTATTGAAATAGCAGTTTATCTCTCGAAGATGGTGATAACGTTATCGCAACTGTTTGATCCTCGATCTTCCTATTGATATATGGAAATAAGGTGTCCGTCTCCTCAAATCTCTACTAATTTGTTTCCGTAAGCACAAGGCAAGACAATCGGTGCAGCGGGTTAGGTTCCAGGGAGGTAAGGTATTAGTAAAAAAAATTACGTTATTCCAATTCGTAATGTTCTCCGACGGTTTGTCTCTCAACTGTAATATTCATGCCGTGAGTTAAGGTGCCTATTGCCAATACTGTTCAGTCGATTTAGTTCCGGAATACTTGGTTTGACTCTCAGTATCACAGGGTGGCTGACGCTATTGACTGAGCCTTTCGACCCTCATAGAGGGTGGTAACGTTCTCGAATGTTTTGACACTCGACCTTCTAATTTATACCGGAATTTAGTATCCCCATCAGTAAAACGTTTATTAATTTGCATCTATGAACACGAACAAATACCCCCGATGCACCGGGTTATCTTCTCGGAAGATAAGGCCTTCGTTAACATGTTTGACCCTATTACAATGTGCAACGTTCAACAACGGTTTCAATCTGTGCTGTAACACTTATAATGTGATATGGCGTGTTTAGTTCCAATACTGTACTGCAAGTTTAGTCGCGGAATACCTTGTTTGTATCGAGGGATCATAGGATTGGTGAAGCGGTTGGCGTAGCTGTGTGACCCTCAAGGAAGGTGATATCGTCCTCAAACGAATTGACTATTTTCATGTATACATAAGAAAATCACTAAAGTGTCTGTCTGCTAAAGGGTGTACCAACTTGATCACGTGAATACTGAGCAAGGAAATTGCTACAGCGGATCGGGTTCTCGGAATGTGTGGTATTCGGTATAAGCAACGACTTTATTTCAATTTATAATGTTCACCGGCAATTTGAATCTGTACCTTAATTTTCAGATAGTGAATTAGGGTGTCTACTGAATGTTATGTTCAGCGGATTTACTCCTTCAATACCTCGTTTGACTCTCGGAATCACGGGGTAACTGAAGCTAGTGACTTAACCGTGCAAGTCCCAAAGATGTTGGTAACGTTCTGGAAAGGTTTGACCCCCGACCTCCTAATTCATAGATGACATTCAGGTAGCCGCCACTAAAGTTTGGACTAATTTCCTTCTCGGAATACGTTATACTGTCTGTATGTTATACTCTCGATACGGCGGCTTAGCTTCTCGGATGGAAGGGCGAACAGTTAGAAGTTTGACCCTATTCCAACAAGAAACGTGCTGGAATGGTTTAACTGCGTACTTTAATATTTATACCGCGATATAGGGTGCCTTATGCCCATACTGAGCAGCAGATTTACTTGCGGAATATCTGACATGACGGAGTTTGACGCTCCATGTTTATGTTCAAACCGCAAATTAAGGTACCTCTAGCCAATACTGTCAGCTGCTTTACTCCCGGAATATCTGGTTTGACTTTCGGAGTCACAGGGTATGAGAAGCTATTTAGTTAGCTGCCCGTCTCTCATAAACGGTGGTAAAGTTCTCGAAAGGCTTGACCGTCGATCTTTTATTTCAATCATGAAATTATGGTACCTGGCACTAAAATGTATACACATTTGTTCCTCTGAATACCTTGTTGCACTCTCAAAACAGGGCATTATGCTTTTGGCCGGTAATGTCATCAATAATAGTTTGGACTTTATTCCAACTGGAAACGTTATCAAACGGTTTGCAGTTATACAGTAATATTCAAACCGTGAATTATGATGTCTATTGCCAATACCATTCTGCGGATTTACTCCAGCAATACCTGGATTGACTTTCCCAATCATAGGATAGGTGTAGTTATTACTCAGCCGTTCATCTCTCACATAGGGTGGTAACGTTCTCGAGCCGTTTGACCCTCGATCTCTTAATTCATGCTGGAAATTATGGTGCCCGTCACTGAAATGAATACTAATTTTCGTTTCTGAACACGAACTTATTCTGTCGATGAAGCCGGGGAGGTTCGCTCATTGTAAGGACTTCTGTAAGACGTTTGACATTGTACCAATTGGTTGCACTGTCAAATGGCTTGTCGCTCTCTTTTAACATTCAAACCGCGAATTAAGGTGCCTATTGCGAAAACTGTTCAACGAATTGACTCCCAGGTTACCTTTTTTGACTCTCGGTATCGCAGGATAGGAGAAGCTATTGACTTAGCCGTTCGAATGTCAAAGAAGGTGGTTATGTTCTCAAAGGTTTTGACTCTCGATGTTGATATTTATACATGAAAAATATTGTGTACGTCTGCTAACAGGTCTACTAGTTTGTTTCCCTGATCATTAACCAAGACACTCGCTACTGAGGGTTAGGTTCTCGGAAGGTAATGTATTCGGATAAAGGAAGGACTTTTTATTGTTCTTCCACGGTTTGGCTCTCTACTTTGTTATTTATACCGTGAAATAGTGTGTCTCATGCCCATACTCATCAGCAGATTTCTCCGGCAATACCTGGCTTGGCTCTCGGAATCACAGGATAGGTGTAGCTGTTGAGTCAGCCTTTCTCAAAGAAGGTGGACTCGTTCTCGAAAGGTTTCACTTTCAGTTTTGCTATTCGAGCATGGAAATACGGTGTCCGTCTGATGAAAGGTCAACAATGAGCAAGACACACCCTACTGCGAGTAATTATTTTCGTCTGGTAAGGCATTCGGCAAAAAGAATGACATTATACGAATTGGTCATGGCCTACGTAGCTTTGCCGCCCTGCGCTAATGCTGAAACCGGGAATTAAGGTGTATATTGCCGGTTCGGTACAGGGAATATGCTCCTGGAGTACGCGGTTTGACTCTCGGATTAACAGGATAGATGAAGCTATTGTCTCTGCCGAATGGCTCTCGATGAATGTTCTCGAACTAGTTGAATGTCCACTTTGCTATTCATACATGAACATAACGTGTCCGTCTGCTAACAATGCCTGCTTATTTGTTTAGGTGAACATTATGATAGTGACTCGCTGCAGCGGGTTACATTCATGGAAGGCAAGGTATTCGGCAAATAGTCTGACTCAATTCCAAGTTGTAGCGCTCTCCATCGGCTTGTATCGCTACTTTAATATCCATGCAATGAAGTAAGGTGTCTATTGCCTACACTGTTCAGTGGATTTTCTCCAGGTATACCTGGTTTGATTCTCGTTAATACAAGGTGGGTGAAGCTATTGACTTACACGTTTGCTCTCAAACAATGTGGTAAAATTCTAGAACGGTTTGACCCTCGATTTGGCTATACCTACATGAAATTGAAATGCTCGCCTGCTAAAATGTCTGCAAATTTGTTCCCGTGATTCCTAAGCATGGCACTCACTTCAGCGGGATTGTCTTCTCGGAAGGTAAGGCGTTCGGAGGAAGATTTACTACATACGAAATGGTAACGATCTACAACGATTTTACGTGCGACATTAATACTCAAACCCTGAATTAGTCTTTCTATTGCAAATACCTTTCAGCGGATTTACTCCTGGAATACCTGGTTTGAATCTCGGTGACACAGGATACGTGAAGCTATTGACCTAGCCGTTCAAATCTCAAGGAAGATAAGAACGCTCTAGAGCGGTTTGACACTCGATCTCGTAATCCATACATGAAGTTATGGTGCCCGACACAGAAGTCAATACTAATTGCATTCTCTGGACACGAACTTATTGTCTCGATGCAGCCGGTGAGGTTCGCGGGAGGTAAGGACTGCTGTAAAACGTTTGGCTTTATAATAATTTGTAACGTTCTCAAACGGCTTGACGCTCTACTTTAATATTCATACCGTGAATTAAGGTGTCTATTTCCAGTTCTGTTCAGCAGATTTACTTCTGGAATACCTGGTTTGACTCTCGAAACCACAGGATAGGTGAAGCTAATGACAAAGCCGTTCGACTCTCAAAGAAGCTGGCATCGTATTTTAACGGTTTGACGCTCGATTTCGATATTTATACGTGAAAATGCCCAGATGGACTGCAAAAATGTCTACTAATTTGTTTCCGTGAACAATAAGAAAGACACTCGACACAGCGTGTTCGAATCTCCTAATGTAAGGTATTCGGTAAGAAGAATGACCTTATATGAACAGGTAATTATCCCCGACGGTTTGACTCGTTACTTTCATATTCAAACCGTGAATTAATTTGTCAATTCCCAATACTGTTCAGCGGATTTACTCCCGGATTTCCTTCTTTGTCTCACGGAATGGCACGATTGGTGAAGGTATTGACTTAGACCTTAGTCTCTCATAGGTGATAGCAGCGCTGTCGAGCAGCTTAGCCCTCGATTTTCTAATTCATTAATGAAGTTCAGGTACTCATCACAAAACTGTATACAAGTTCGTACCTCTGAACACTGTTTTACACTCTGGATACAGCGCATTAGTTGTTCGGAGGGTATGGAATTCTGTAAGAAGTTTGACCCTACCTGTATAGGTATTGTTATACGACGGTTTAACGGCCTGCCTTAAAATTCAGACCATGAATTGAGCTGTCTACTGCCAATTCCAACCAGCACATTTACTCCCAGATTATCTGGTTTAACGTACGTAATCACAGGATATGTGAAGATATTGAATTATCTGTGCGACGCTAAAGGAAGGTTGCAACGTTCTCATTCGCTTTGACTCTCGATATTGATGTATATACACAAAAATGTGGTGTCCGTCCCCTAAAGTGCCTACTAATTTGTTTCCGTGAACAATAAGCATGGCACTCTCCACAGCGGGATAGGAACTAGGAAGGTAATGTATTCGGTAAAAATAATGACATTATATGAATTTTTCCTTTTCTTCCACGGTTTCTTTCTCTCTCTACTTTCTTAATTATATCATGTATTAAGGTGTCCATTGCCAATACTGTTCTGTGCGTTTACTCCCGGAATACCTGGCTCGGTCCATGGAATCACAGGATAGGCGAAACTATTGACTTATCCTTTCGACTCTCAGAGACGGCATCATCGTTCTCGAACGGTTCCACTCTCGATCTTCTAATACATACGTGAAATTAAGGTGCGCGTCACAAAAATGTATACTAATTTGTTTCTCTGATCACGAAGTTATACTGTCGTTGCAGCGGGTTAGCTTCACGAAGGTAAGGCCATCTGTGAAATGTTTCACTTCATAACAATTGATAACGTTTTGAAACGATTTGACGCTCTACTGTAATATTCAAACCGCGAATGAATGTGTCGATTGCCAATACTTTTCACCGTATTTGCTCCGGGAATACCAGGTTTTACTTTCGAAATCGCAGGATATGTGAGGATATTGACTCTGCCGTTCGACTCTCACAGAAGGTCGCAACGTTCTCGACCGGTTTGTCCCTCTATCTTCTAATTCATAAATGATGTTAAGGTCCCGGTATCTGAAGTGAAGGCTAATGCCGTTCTCTGTACACGAAGTTATACTCTCGATGCAGAGGGTGAGATTCTCGGAAGGTCGTGCCATCGGTAATGCGTTTGACTTTATAACAATTGCTAACGCACTCAAACAGTTTCGCGATCTACTTTAATTGTGAAGTCGTGAAGTAAGATATCTAATGGCAATACTGTTCTACTTATTTGCTACCGGAATACCTGGTTTGACTTTCGCAATCGCAGGATAGGTCAAGCAATTGATTTAGCCGTTTGACTGTCAAAGAGAATGGAAACGTTATCGTACTGTTTGAGTCTCGATCTTCTAAATGGTATATCAAGCTAAGGTGCACGATACTGAAGTGAACAATAATTTCTGGTTCTGAAGATGAAGTTATACTATAGATGAATCTGGTGAGGTTCGCTGATGATAGGACCTGTTGTAAAACGTTTTACTTTATGCCAATTGGTGACGCTCTCAAACGGATTGACGACCTCCTTTCATATGCACACCGTGCATTCAGGTTACTAAGGCCAATATTGTATGAGGCATTTACTCCGGGAGTACCTGGTTTGACTCTCGGTTTCCCACGATACGTGAAGCTATTAACTTAGCCGTTCGAATCCCAAAGAAGGTGGTAAGGTTCTCGAGTGGTTGCACTCTCGATTTTGCTATTCAGTCATGAGAATAAGTTCTCCGTCAGCTAAAATGTCTACTAATTTGTTTCTGTGGGAACTGAGGAAAATACTTGCTACAAGGTGTTTTGTTCTCGGAAGGAAATGTACTCGGCAAAAAGCTGTGCGAGTGATCGAAGAGACTGGTAACGTTCTGGTACAGTTTGCCTCTCGATGTTCTAATCCATACATGAAACTTAGGTGACCGTCTGTAAGAGTAAGCAAATCTGATTCTTTGTTCACAAAGTTATTCTCTCGGTGGGCGGGATAGTTTCTCGGAAGGTGAGGTATTGGATAAAAAAAATTGCTTCATTTTAATTGATAACGTTGTTCGGCTCGTTTGGCTCCATGCATGAATTACACGATCGAGTGTCAATCTTTTCGAAAACTTTACCACATTCCTCAAAATCGAACGGCCAAGACAGTAGCTTCGCCTATCGTGTGATCCCGCGAGTCAAACCAGGTACTCCGGAAGTAAATCCGCTGTACAGTATTGGCAACGGACGCCTTAAATCAGGGTTTCAATATTAATATAGAGCGTCGTCCTGTTTGAGATCGGTACCAATAGGTATAGAGTTGTTCATTTTACCGAACACATTACCTTCATAGAACACACCTCGCTGTAGCGTGTGTCATGTTTCGTTCCCATGGAAACAAATTTGTAGACATTTTAGCAGACGGACACCTTATTTTCATGTATGAATAGAATAATTGGGAGTCTAACCGTTCCAGAACATTACCACCTTTCTTGAGAGTCGGGCGGCTAAGTCAATAGCTACACCGATCCTGTGGTTCTAAGAGGCCAGCCAGATATTCCTAGAGTAACTGCGGTGTACTGAATTGGCGATAAACACATTTATCCGCGGCCACAACATTAAAGTTGGGGAACAATCTGTTTGAGCACGTTACCCATTGGTATAAATACAAACGGTTTACCGAAGACCTTACCATCCGACATCCGATCACACTGTATCGAGTGTAAGACGTCGTGTACTGCAATGCAAGTTAGTGTACATTTTTGTGACTGCCACCTTAATTTCATGTATGAATTAGAAGATCGAGGGTCAAACCGCTCGAGAACGTTACCTCCTTATGAGAGGGACGAACGGCTGAGTTAATAGCATCACCTATAGTTGCGATTCCGGGAGTCAATCCTGGTATTCCAGGAGCATAGGTGCTGAACGGTATTTGCAATAGACACCTTTATTCGCAACATGAATATTGAAGTAGAGCGTCGACCCGTTAGAAATCGATACGTGTTGCAAGAAAGTCAAGCGTTTTACCAAAAGCCTTAGCGTCCGACAAGCTAACCGGCCCTATCGAGACTATTACTTCCTTGTTACCGGAACACATTAGCATAAATTTTAGTGACGGCACCTTAAGTTCATTTATGAGTAAGAATACCGAGGGCTAAACCGTTCAATAATGTTACCACTTTCGGTGAGACTCGAACGACTGAGTCAATAGCCTCACCTGTTCTTGTGGTTCCGAGAGTCAAACCTGGTATTCCTGGCTTAACTCCGCTGAACAGTATTGGTAATGGACACCTTAATTCGCGGTTTGAGTATTAAAGTAGAGCGTCAAATTGTTTGAGAGCCTTACCAATCCACATAAAGTCAGGCGTTTTACCGAAGATCTTACTCGCCGAGTAGCTACCCGCCTTATCAGCAGTATAACTTCGTGTCGATAGAAGCACATATGTATACATTTTAGTGCCGTTCACCGGAATTTTATGTGTGAATTAGTCTATCGAGGGTAAAACCGTTCCAGAACGTTAGCACAATCAAAAATGTCAACAACTTCACGTATCCTGCGATTCCAAGGGTCAAACTAGGTCATCCTCGAGTAAATCCGCTGGGCTATATTGGCGATAGTCAGCTTAATCCACGGTTTGCATACTAAAGTAGGGTGTCAAACCGCTTTATAACGTTACCAATTGTTATCATGTCATACGTTTACCGAAGGCGTTATCTTCCGCGAATCTCACCAGCTACATGAGGAATATAGCTTCGTGCTCAAAGAAGGCAATTTGTGCTCGTTTCTGTGACGGGCACTTTAATTTCATGTATAATGGAGAAAATGGAGGGTGAAGCCGATCGAGAACATTGCCACAATCTTCGTAAAATCGCACATATGATACAATAGCTTCACCTATCCTGTGGTTCCGGGAGTCACACTAGGAATACCAAGAATATATCCGTTGAAGAGTATTGGCAATGGACACCTTATTTCGCGGTTTCAATAATAAAGAAGTGCGCCAAACCGTTCGAGGGAGTTTCCAGTTGGTATAAAGTCAAACGTTTTATTCAGGACCTTACCGTCCGAAAGCATATCGCGCTGTGTTGAGAGTATAACCAGGTGGTCAGAGGAAGAAACGAGTATACATTTTAGCGCCTGGAACATTAATTTAATGAATGACATAGAAGATCGAGTGTCAATCCCTTCCAGAACGCGACCACCAACTTTGAGGATAGAGCGGCTTTCTCAATAGCTACACCTATCCTGTGTTTCCGAAAGTCAGACCTGGCATTCCGAGAGCACATCCGCTGGCCAATATTGGCAATGGACCGCTTGTTTCACGGTATGAATATTAATGTAGTCATACACTAATAACCATCAAACTGTTATAGAGCTTTATCTCTTAGTTCAGAGTCAAACTTTTTCCCGAAGGCCTTACCGTCCGAGAAGCCTATCACTTCATAGAGTGTGCCTTGCTTGGAGTTGGCGGAAACAATGTAGCAAAAATTTTAGCTGACGGACGCCTTATTTTCATGCATGAAGAGAAAACACGGGAGTCAAACCGTTTGAGAGCGTTACCACAATCTTTGAGAATAAAACCGGCAATTCGGTGGCTTCAACAATCCTGAGATTCCGAAGGTCAAACAATGCATTTCGGAGCAAATCCGCTGAACTAGATAGGCAATTAACACGATTATTCACGGTATGAACATTAAAGTAGAGAGTCATTCTGTCGGGGATCATTATCAATTGGAATTGTGTCACACTTTATACCGAAATCCTTTCCTTCTATGAACATAACCTACAGTATAGAGAGTATAACTTTGTGCTCAGAGTAAGAAATTACTATCCATTTTAGTGACGGACCCCCAAATTTCCTGTATGAATTAGAAGGTCGATTGTAAAATAGATCACGAACGTGACCACCTTCGTTCAGAGTCGATCGTCTAAGTCAAAAGCATCACCTATTCTGGGATTCCTAGATTAAAATCAAGCACTCCAAGATTAAATCCGCTGAAAAGTATTGGCAATAGACATATCAATTCACGTTCCGAATATTAAAGTCGCACCTCAAATCTTTGTAAAACGATACATATTCGTATAGCGTCAAACTTTTTACCGACGGCCGTACATTCCGTGAAGCCAAACCCACTACAGCAGGTGTCGTGCTCAGTGTTCAAGGTAGTAAATTAGAAGCATTTAATCCCGGAGTACATGGTTTGGCTCATAGAATATAGGAGTACGTCAAGACGTTCGTCTCGCAAGGAAAGTGGTATTGTTCTCGAACGGTTTGTCACTCGATCTTCTAAATAATACATGAAATTATCGTGCTTGTGGCTAAAATTCATACTAAGTTGCTTCTCAGAAAACGAAACCACACCCTCCATACAGCTGAATAGCTCTTAGGTAAGGCCATCCGTAAAATGTTTGACTCTATACCTACAGGTAACGCTCTACAACTGTTTCACTCTGTTCATTAATATCAATACCGTGATATAGGGTGTCTAAGACCAATAATGTACGGCGCATTTACTAGCGGTATAGCTTGTTTGATTCTCGGAATCACAGGATATGTGAAGTAATTGTCTTAGCCATACGTCTCTCACAGAGGTTGGCACCGTTCCCGGACGGCTTGACACTCAATCCTCTAATTCGTATTTGAAGTTAAGGTGCACATCACGGAAGTGAAGAATATTTCCTTTCCCTGAACACGGAGTTATACTGCTGATACAGCGGGTTAGCGTTTCAGAGGGTAAGGCCTTCGGTAAAAGTTTTCACATTATACCAATTGATATCGTTCACAAACGGTTTGACGCTGTATTTCAATATTCAAGCCGTGAATTAAGGTGTCCATTACCAATACTGTTCAGTCGAATTACTCCCGGAATACCTGGTTTGACTCTACGAATCACAGCATAGGTGAAGCTACTCTCTTAGCTGTTCGTCTCTCACAGAAGGTGGCAAGGTTCATGAGCGGCTTGACACTAGATCTTCTTATTCATAATGAAATTGAGGAGCCCGTCACAAAAATGATCACTATGTTTTCCGTCTGGGCACGAATAGATACTCTCGAAGCGGCAGATTGGCTTCTCCGAAGGAAAGGCTATCACCAATGTGTTTAACTCTATAGCGATAGGTACCGTTGTACAATGGTTTCGAGCTCTGCTTTAATATTCAAACCGTGGAATGGGATTTCTATTGTCAATACAGTACAGAGGATTTAAACCAGGAGTACCTAGTATGACTCTCGGAAACACAGTATGGTTAAAGCTATTGACTTAGACATTAGTCTCTCACAGAAAGTGGCAACGTTGCCGACCAGTTTGACCCGCGGTCTTCTAACTCATACACGAAGTGATGGTGCCCGTAATTAAAGTGTATTGTAAATTGTCTCATTGTACACGATGATATACTTGCGATACCAAGGGATAGCAATTCGGAATTTAAGGCCTCAGGTAAAAAGTTTAGCACTATACGTTCTACAAAGGATTGACTCTGTACTATAATACTTATGCCGCGAAAGAGTGTATCTAATGCCCATACTAAGCAGCTAATTTCTCACGGAATACCTGGTTTGTCTCTCGGTACCAGAGGATAGGTGAAGGTATTGACTCAGGCAAGGTGATAACGATTTACAGCGGTTTCACTCTGTACTTTAATATTTATACCGTGAAATAGGGTGTCTAGTGCCAATACTAGACAGCGGATTTACTCCCGGCACATCTAGTTTTACAGTTGAAATCACAGGATATGTGAAGCTACTGAATTCGCCGTTCGATTCTTAAAGAAGGTGGTAGCGTTCTCGAACAGTTTGACCCTCGATCTTCTATTTCATGCATGAAGTAAAGGTGCTCTTCAGTAAATGTAAACTAGTTCGTACCTCTGAACACGGTGTCATGCTCCCGATACAGCGGGTTAGTTTTAGGGATGACAAGGCATTCTGGCAGAACTTCGACCCTACACCTATAGGTAATGTTCTACAACTGCTAGGCGGCCTGCTTTAATATTCAGACGGTGAATTGAAATGACTATTGCCAATACTCTTCAGCGAGCTTACTCACGGCTTTCCGTGGATGACGCACCGAACAACAGGATAGGTGGAGCTTTTGACTTAGCCGTTCGTCTCTTACAGAAGGATGTAATCTTCGCGAACGGCTTGACCCTCGATCATTTGACTCATGCATGAAAGTAAGGAACCGCGCCATTAAAATGTATACCAGTTCATACCTCTGAACACGGTGTTATACACTCGATACAGCTGGTCAGTTTTTCGGAGGGTAAGGTATTCTATATGTAATTTAACTCTACAAGAATGGGTAATTTTCTACAATTGCTTATCGGCCTGCTTTAATTTTCAAGCCGTGAATTGAATTGTCTATTGCCAGTACTGTACAGCGCATTCACCACCGGAATATCTGGTTTGACTTTCAGAATCACCAATGGTTAAAGCTATTGACTTAGCCATTCGTCTCTCACAGAAGGTGGCAACGTCCTCGAACGGCTTGACTCTCTATCCTCTAATTTATACATGACGTTAAGGTGCCCGTCATTAAAATCTGTTTTAATTTGTTCCACTGATCACGATGTTTTGCACGCGATATAGCGAGTTAGCATCTCGCAAGGGAAGGCTTTTGATAAAAGGTTTGACGCTATGCCAGTAGGTAACGTACTGCAACGGTTTGACGATCTGCTTTAACATTCATACAGCGAATTAACGTGTCAATTGCCAATACTGTTAAGCGGAATTACTCTCGGTGTGCCGACCATCGGAATCACAGGGTAGATGAAGCTGTTGACTCAACCGTTCTTCTATCATAGAAGGTAGTAACGGTCTCGAAAGTCCCTCGATTTTGATACTTATTCTCAAGAATGTGGTGTCCTTCTGATGGTATGTCGACTAATTTTATATCGTGAATAATAACCAAGACACACGACACAGCGCGTAAGGTTCTCGGAAGGAGAGATGTTCGGTATACAGAATCACTTAATACGAATTGGTAATGATCTCGAACGGTGTAACTTTGTACTTAAGTATTCATACCGTGAATTAAGGTATCCATTGCCAATACTGGTCAACAGATTTACTGACGGGAGACTTGGCTTGACTCTCGGTAACAGCGGATAGGTGAAGCTATAGACTTAGCTGTACGAATACCATGGAAGTTTGTAACGTTCCCGAACGGTTTTACTCTCGACATTTATATATATCGATGAATATGTGGTTACCGCCTGCGAATATGTCAACTAATTTGTTTCCGCTAGCACTAAGCATGACACTCGCAACAGCGAGTTAGGTTCTCGGAAGGAAATCTATTCGGTAAACAGAATGGCTCTATACTAATTAGTAATGTTCTCCGACAGATTGACCTTCTACTGTAGTATTCCCACCATGACCTAAGGTGTCTATTGAAAATACTGTTCAGCGGGCTTACTCCTGAAGTACTAGGCTTGGCTCTCGTAGTTCCAGGATAGTTGAATCTGTTGCAACAGCCGTTCGACCCTCAAAGAAGGTTGAAACGTTCTCCAACGGTTTGGCACTCGGTCTTGTAATTCATATATGTAGTTCAGGTGTCCGTCACTGAAGTGAACAATAATTTCTGGTTCTGAAGATGAAGTTATACTATAGATGAAGCTGGTGATGTTCGCGGATTGTAGGACCTGATTTAAAACGTTTTACTTTTTATCAATTGGTAGGGCTCTCAAACAGTTTGATGCTCTACATTAATAATCAAATCGTGAATTATGGTGCCTATTGCCAAAAGTATTCGGCGGATTTATTCACAGGTACCTGATTTGTCTCCCGGAATCGCAGGATACGTGAAGCTGTTGACTTAGCTGTGCGACTGAAAAAAACGGAGGTAACTTTCTCGAACGGTTTGACCATCGGTATTCTATTCATTCAAGAAAATAAGGTGTCCGTCCGCTAGTATAATTACAAATTTGTTTCCGTGTGCACGAAGCGTGACACACGCTACAGCGGGATATGTTCTATGAAGGTAATGTATTCGGTAAAAGAAATGACTAAATACGCATGGGCAATGTTTGCTGACAGTTCGACATACTACTTTAATATTCAAACGGTGAACTAATGTGTCAATTGACAATACCCATCAGAGGACCCCCTATAGGATTACCTGGTTTGACTCTCGGCAACACAGGATTGATGAATCTAATGACTTTGCTGTTCGTCCCGCACAGATCGCATAATTCATTCACGACGATAAAGTGCCCATCACAGAAATGAACACTATTTTATTTCTCCGAACTCGAAGTTATATTCTACATACAGCGGGTTCGGCTTTCGGAGTGTAAAGTCTTCCGTAAACCGTTCGAGTTTATACAAATTGGCAATGCACCCAAACAGTTTGCCGCTCTTCTTTAATATTCAACCCGCGAATTAATGTGCTATTGCCAATACTGTTCAGCGGATTTACGCCCGGAATACCTGCTTATACTCATGCTAACACAGGTTAGATGAAGTTATATCGAGTTCCTGTAGTTGTACACGGCAGCTCGATGCGGAGTTACTGCATGGTTTCAGTTAATTCCTTATCCTTGATTGTGTACCATATGCGTTCTGTCCCAGTTTTCTATTTATTAATAGATACTGCAATTGACTGTTGTTATAGTTTTGTTCTTAATCGAATTTTTCAATTTTTATGCAAAAAAATTGTATTTCTTAGTAAAAGTGCCTTTGAAATTAGTTGAGTGTACGTTTATGACATTATCTTGTCAAAAATATTGTTATTTTATATGATTGTCTCTATATGTACCTACGCTGTCGGAGCGACACGGCTAGAGTGATCCTGTATTTGCGTTCGGTAGATCTGAGCGAAACTGGGGCATGATCTACGTTAACTTCATTAACATTGATATTGCACCGTATGCACCTTTCGCTGTTTTCTATTTATTTTAACATACTGTAACTTACTGTTTTGCCATTTTCCATTTTTTTTTCCAGAATTTTCAATTTCCAGTTTAAAAATAGTATTTCTCGATAAAAGTGTCTTTGGTTCTATGCGAGTGTACGTGTATGATATTATGTTGTTACACTTAATGTCATTTTAAATGATTGTCTCTATACACACGTACGCTACCATGCGCGACACAACTGGAGTGGGCTTGTAGTTTCTTTCAGTAGATCGGAGCGGCACTACTCGATGGTCTTCGTTAATTTATTTAACCCTGATTTAGTGCAGTATACATTTTTCCCAGTTTTCCATTTACTTATGCATTCTGTAATTTACTGTTGTGATATCTTCGATTTTTTTTTCGTAATTTTCAATTTTAATTTTAATAAATTGTATTTCTCAGTAATAGTGTCTTTGGAATTAGTCCAGTATTCGTTCATGACATTATTATTTTATGCTCATTGTTATTTTATCTGATTCTCTCCATACGAACCTACGGTACGAGTGTAACAAGACTGGCGATGGCTTGTAGTTGTGTACGGCAGAGCAAAGCAGGATTACTGTGTGATTTTCGTTAGCTTCTCTAACCTAGATATTGTACCTCATGAATTTTTTCCAGTCTGCATTTATTTATATACACTGTCATTTACTGTTACAATATTTTCAATTTTCTTCGATATTTTAAATTTTTCGTTGAAAAAATTGTGTTTGACAGCAAAAGCATCTTTGGAATTTGTTGTGTCTACATTTATGACATTATTATGTTGACACTATTCGTATTTAATATGTTTGTCTGTGTACGTACCTACGTTGCCGGAGCGACACTAATGGCGATATCCTGTATTTGCGTACGACAGATCGAAGCGGCACTACTGGAGGGTCGTAGTTAATTTCGTTAAACCTTATTTCGTACGGTTTGCATTTAATCCTGGCCATCTATTTACTTAATCATACTGTAATTTACTGCTTTCATATCTTCGATTTTTTTTTCAAAATTGTGAATTATCAATTTTGAGAATTGTATTCCGTAATAATATTGTCTTTTGAGTTAGTTGAGCGTACGTTTATGAATATATCACCTTAATCTTATTGTTACTTCATATGACTCTCTGCGTACGTTCCTACGTGTCATGCACGAGACGGCTGGAGAGGTCCTGCAGTTGCGTTCGGTATTTCGGGGCGTCACTACTAGATGGTCCTCGTTAATTTCATAACCAGGACTTTTTGCCGTATGAATTTTATGCCAACCATCCATTTATTAACACATACTGCAATTTACTTTTACGATATTTTCAAATTGTATAATAACTTCCAGTCTTTAAGTTCAAAGACAGTGTTTTTTTAGGAAAAGTGTCTGCGGAATTAGTTGAGTTTACATTTATTACAATATACTATTATGTTCTTTGCCATTTTATATAATTATCACTATTCGTACCGACGGCGCCGGAGCGAATCAACTGAAGCGGACATGTAAGTGCGTTGGGAAGACAGGAGCGGCACTACTGTATGATCTTGGTTGATTTCACTATCCTTCATATTGTACCGTATGCATTTATCAGCAGTTTACTATTTATTTGAACATACTTTAATTTACTGGTATGATGCTGTCGACTTTATTTAAAAGTTCTATTCTATAATTACAGGAATTGTATTTCTTTAGGATAAGCGTCTATGGAATTAGTTGAGTATACGCTTATGACATTATTTCGTTAAAATTAATTTGATATTATATGATTGTCTGTATGGGTACCTACGCTTCCGTAGCGATACGTCTGGAGTGGTATTGCAGTGCTTATGGCAGATCGGCGCGGTATACTGGAAGGTCCTCGTTAATTTGTTTAAACTAAATTTTGTACCGTTTTCATTTTCCCCAGTATTCCATATATTTATGCATACTGTAATTTCTGGTTATGATCATTCCCATTTATTACAAAACTTCCAACATTTTGTTTAAATTATTCTATTTTTTAGGTCAAGTGCCATCGAATTAGTAGAGTGAACGTTTATAATAATATTTTGTTAAATTCATTGTTATTTTATACAATTGTCTGTATGCGTATCAATGCTTCCGGAGCGAAGCGGTTGCAGTAGTCATGTAATAACGTCCGTTAGATAGTACCGAGTGTGTCGTATGGTCATTGCTAATTTCTTTAACCTTGCATTGTACCGTATGCATATTATTTCCTGTTTTCTAATTATCTGCACCAACTGTAAATAACTATTATGATATATTAGATTTTTTTTCGCAATATACAGTTTGAAGCATTTGAGATTGTATTTTCTAGTAAAAGTGTCTTCTGAACTAGTTGAGTTTACGATTATGACAATATTTCATTATGCTTGTCGTTATTTCATATGCTTGTCTGTAGCCGTACGTACGCTGTCGGAGCTGCACAACTGGCGAAGTCTTGTAGATGACTACGGAAAACGGAGCGACAATACTGGATGGTCTTCGTTGACTTCTTTAACCATGATTTTGAAACGTATGCTATTTTTTCCATTTTTTTTAAACATTGTGTAATTTACTGTTGTGACATTTTCGATTCTTTTTCATAATTTTCCATTATTATTTTATGAAACTGTATTGCTTCGAAAAAATAGTTCTCTGTACGCTTATGACAATATTTTGTTAAATTATTTGTTATTTTATATGATCGCCTCTATATGTACCTACGCTGCCGGAGCGACACTACCGGAGTCATCTTTTTGTTGCGAACGGCAGATCCGAGCGGCATTCTGTATGGTTTTCGTTAATTTCTTTAACCTTCATGTTGTACTGTATGCACTCATTCTCAGTTTTGTGTTTACATATACATACTTTAACTTACAATTATGATATTTTCGATATTTTATTAAACTTCAAAATTCATATTTATTAGAAACAGTGTCTCTCATTAGTTCATTGCACGTTTAAGACAATACCTTGTTAAATTTGTTTTCATTTTAAATGATTGTCTGTGTACGTACCTACGCTGCCGGTGCCACACGACTGCGGGTGCCTTGTAGATGCGAAGACAGATCGGAAGCGGCTATAGCGTACGGCCTTTGTTTATTTCTTTAACCTTTCCAATGTACCGCAAGCATTGTTTGGCTGGCTTCCATTTATTTCCACATACTGCAATTTACTTTTATGATATTATCCGTTTGTTTCATAACTTCCAGTCTTTGATTTCAAAAACGGTATTTTTCAAGAGAAGTGACTATGGAAATAGTTGAGTTTACATTTATGACAATATTGATTTATGCTTCTTCTTATTTTATATGATTATCTGTATACGTACCTCGCTTCCAGCGCAACACGAGTGGAGTTGTCTTGTAGATGCGATCGGTATATCGGAGCGACACTACTAGATGGTCATCGTTAATTTCGTTAAACATAATGTTGTGTTCTATACCTCATTTCGCAGCACTCTATTTATTTATTTATACTATAGTTTACTCTTGTGATGTCATCGATTTTCGTCGATACTTCCAATTTTTATTTTAGAAGAATGAATTTCTTAGAGAATGTGGCTGTGGAATTATTTGAGTGTATGTTTATGATATTCCTTTGTTAAACATACGGTTATTTTATATTCATTGTCTGTAAACGTGCCTACGCATGCTCAGCGACACGGCTGGAATGGTCTTGTAGTTGCGTGCGGCAGATCAGAGCGGCATACTGTATGATCCTCGATAATTTCTATAATCATAATATTGTACAGTGTGCATTCTTTCGCAGCTTTCCATTTACTTATTCATAATGATATTTACTGACAGGATATTTTCGATTTTCTTCAAAATTTAAAATTTCTTTCTTGAAAAATGGTATTTTTTAGTAAAAGTGCCATGAGCATTAGTTGAGTCTACATTTATTACATTATTACGTTGATCATACTGCTATTTAATATGTTTGGCTGTATACGTGCCTACGCTGCCGGAGCGACGCAACTGGAGTCATCTCGCTGTTGCATTCGCTACATCGGAACGACAGGTCCTGATTATCTTCTTTAATTACATTAACCATGATATTGTACTATATGCGTCTTTCCATGCCATCCATTCATTGACGCATACTGTAATTTACTGTTATGATATTTTCAATTTTTATTACAAAAAATTGTATTCCTCAGTAGACGTGTCATTGGAATTAGTTGATTGTACGTTTCTTACATTATTTTGTTAATCTTACTCCTATTTTGTACGACTGTCTGTGTATGCACCTGTACGTCCGGAACGACACGGCTGGGGTTATGTTGAAATTGCGTTCACACGATAGGAGCGACGCTGGTATATGGTCTTTGTTAATTTCCTTAAACTTAATATTTTGCCGCTTGTATTCATTCGCAGATTTCTATTTATTTCTACACACTGTAATTTACTTTTTCCATATTTTTGATTTTGTTCCAAAAGCTTCAATTTCTACTTGGAAAAATTGTATTTCACAGTAATAGTGTCTTTGGTATTATGCGAGTGTACGTTTATTATGTTATGTTTTTACGCTTAATGTCATTTTAAATGATTGGCTCTGTACGCACCTACGCTGCCATTCGCGACACGATTGGAGTTAGACGTTCAGTAGCTTTCAGTAGATCGAAGCGACACAACTGAATGGTCTTCGCTAATTTCTCTAACCTTGCTATAGTACCGGGTGTATTTTGTCCCAATCTTCCATTTATTTATACATGCTGTAATCTACTGTTGTGGTATTTTCAATTTTCTACAAATTTTCCAATTTCTAGTTTCAAAAATTGTATTTTTTAGGAAAAGGGTCTTTGAAATTAATTGAGTGTACGTTTATGACATTACATTGTTAAAGGTACTGTTACTTTATGCGAGAGTCTGTTTACGTACCTACGCTGCCGGAATGACGCGACTGGCGGGGCCATGTAGTCGCGTACGGCATACCGGAGCGGCACTACTTCATGGTCTGCGTTAATTTCTTAAACCTTCATTTTGTACCACATGCATTTTTGCCCAGTCCTCCATTTATTTATATATACTGCAATATAGTAATTTCATATTTTCGATTTTTTTTTTTCAAATTTCAAATTTTAAGTCAAAAGACTGTATTGCTTATTAGAAGAGCCTTTGGAATAAATTCGATGTACGTTTGAAAGAATATTTTGTTAAATTCTTTGTTATTTTGAATGATTGATGGCATACGCTCCTACATTGTCACAGAGACACCACTGGCGAAGTCTTGTAGTTTCGTGCCACAGATCGGTGGGGAGTACTGGATAGTCTTTGTTAACTTCTTTATCTTTAATATTATACCGTATGCATTCTTATGCAGCTTGCTTTTTATTTTAACATGTTGTAATTTACAGTTATGATATTTTCGATGTTTTTTTTAGAATTTCGTAATCCTTGTTTATAAAATTGAATTTCTTAATAAAAGTGTCTTTGGAACTATTTGTGTGTACGATTATGAAGATATATTATGTTCTTGTGTATTTTATAGGATTGTATCTATACGCATCTGTTTTTTTGGCCCGGCATGGCTGCTGTGTTCTTGTAGTAGCGTTCATTAAATCGGTGCGTTACAGCTGTATGGTCTTTGTATCTATTTTTAACCCTAATATTGTAAAATATTAATTCTTTCGTAGTCATGTATTAAATTTCATATGCAGTAATTCACTGATAAGGTATGTTCGATATGTTATAATTATAAATTTCTGTTTAGTGATTTGCAAAATACATAGTAAACGTGTATTTGGCAATAGTTGAGTATATATGTATGACAATTTTCTGTCAAGCTTGTTGACACAGTATATGATTGTCTGTATGCGTAACTACGCGTCCGGTGCAACATGTCTGGATTGGTTCTGTAGTTGTACTCGCTAGATCGGAACGACCGTGCCGTTAGATCTTTGTTAATTTCTTCGACCTTGATATTGTTCAGTTTGCATTCCTTCCCTGTTTTCTGTTAATGTGTACATACTGTAATTTACTGTTACGGTACTTTAGATTTTTTTCAAAATTTCAAATTTTTAATTTCAGACATTGTATAGTACACGAAAAGTCCCGTTGGAATTAGATGAGCATACGTTTGTGACAATATTTTGCTATATTCCTCTTTATTTTATATGATTGTCTCCGTATGTACCTTCGCTGTCGGCACGACACGTCTGGAGTCGTCTTGTAATTGCGTTCCGTATATGGAAACGACACTACTTAATGGTCGTCGGAAATTTCTATTGCCTTGATATTGTACCGTATACGTTTTTCCCCAATTTTCCATTTATTTCTACATACTATAATTTAATATTATGATGTTTTCGATACATTTCAAAATTCTCACTTTTTATTTTGAAAAATTGTATTTCTTTGTAAAAGTTCCTTTTGAATTAGTTGAGCTAACGTTTATTACAGTATTTTGTCAAGCTTGTTGTTATTTTATACTATTGTCTGTATTCGTACCATCCCAGCCGCAGCAAGACGACTGTCGAGGTCTTGCTGTACACGGCAGCTCGAAAAGGCATTACTGTATGGTTTCAGTTAATTCCTTAACCTTGATTTTGTACCACATGCATTCTATCACAGTTTTCTATTTATTTATAGATACTGTAATTTACTGTTTTGATATTTTCGAGCTTCTTCGAAATTTTCAATTTTTATGTAAGGAAATTGTACTTATTAGTGAAAGTGTTATTGGAATTAGTCGAGTGCACGTTCATGCCAATATTATGATGAAACTCATTTTTATTTTTCATAATTGTCTTTATACGTACATACGCCTCCGGAACGACACGCCTGTTCTGGTCTTGCAGTTGCGTTCGACATATCGGACCGACACTACTGTATTACGTTCGTTAACTTCTCAAACCTTGATATTGTGCCGAATGCATTGTTTCGATATTCAAAATTTATTTCTACATTCTGTGATCTACTGTTATGATAACTCCGATTTTATTGAGAGCCTCCACTTTTTTATTTCAGAAATTGTTTTTTTTTAGGAGAAGTGAAAATATCATAGCAGTAACTTACAGTATGTACAAATAAATGATAAATTGGGAAAAAATTCTTACTGTACAATATCAAGGTTAAAAACATTATCGAAGACCATCCAGTAGTGCCGCTCAGATTCGTCATACGCAACTTCAAGACCTCAGGAGTGGAGACAAAACGCAGCGAAGGTACGTATATAGAGAATCATATAAAATGAAAGTAAGTTTAACATAAAATTTTCATAAGTGTACACTCAACTAATTCCAAGGACACTTTTATATAAAAATACAATTTTTTGCACTAAAAATTGAATGTTTTGAAAAATAGAAAATATCGCAACAGTAAATTACAGTATGTGTAGATAAATGTATAAATGGGAAAAATGCATGCAGAACAAAATCAAGTTTAACACATTGAGCGCGGCGTCGACAATCCTGTCCTTTCCGTTCAGCCGGCAGCGAGCGGGCGCATTTCAAATGATGCGATCCGGGCCCTGCCTGTGCGCGAAAATGGCTGTCGTCGTAAAATTTGACTGCAGCACGCTTTTGAAGTTGCGTTCGACATAAGGAAAAGTTTCGCTTCTTTTCTTTGAGTGGCACAATGGAACAGCCAATGCATGCGTACCTCCAAGAATCTTTTTGGAGGAAGAAAGGCACAGAAGTGGATTCACTTCCATTCGTTTCCAAGGACTTGAAAACACAGTAGACCAGACGTGGCACATTTGCTACCCACATGTACCCCTTGAACAGCGTGAATCCTCCAGATCGTTTCCTCCCATCAATGGACCAGACGTGGCACATCCGCCACCCATACGTGCCCTTGAACAGCAAATCTTCGAATCCTTGGGACGACGATTCATTTCTTTATTGCTAGCATCCCCTGGACTCGGCATCCCTGAAATTCCAAATTTCCATATTTTTTTCGAAACCAACCGAAACCCTAGACACACCTCTAAACAGTCACACCACCAATGATGAAAAGAGACATCCACCACTCTCACAACACGTCCACTGATCACGCCCACATCGGAACCTTTAAGACACGCAATATCACACAATATCAGCCGCTCTGGACAAATTTCATTGCCCAGAAAACCGTAAATGTTCGATAAAGAAAACAGTGATACATCAAGCGAAGTTTTTTATCATTCAAACGTCGCCGAGTATTACGGCTATCATCATGAGTAGATGATGCTTCTGCAGGCCAGGAAGCGGAACTTGAGAAGAGAAGTAGGAGAAGTACGGGAAGTAGCATAGGTGCCAATAAAACCTGT
>NW_027471027.1:0-29962 GCF_051020765.1 Lasioglossum baleicum
TTTCTTTGATCCTATAGGAGGAGGTGATCCTGCATTATATCAACATTTATTTTGATTTTATGGTCATCCAGAAGTTTATATTTTAATTTTACCTGCTTTTGAATTAATCTCGCAAATTGTTATAAATTAAAGTGGTAAAAAGAAGTACTTTTTAATTTAGGAATAATTTATGCAATATTAGGGAATAGATTTTTAGGTTTTACTGTTTGAGCTCATCATATATTTACAATTTGATTAGATGTAGATACTCGTGCTTATTTTACTTCAGCAACTGTACTTATTGCTGTTCCTACTGCAATTAAAGTTATTAGATGATTAGCAACTTATTATGGTTCAAAACTTGAAATAAATAATTCTATTATATCATTTTTAGGTTTTATTTTATTATTTGCAATTTGAGGATTAACAGGAATTATATTATCTAATTCATCTATTGATATTATTTTACATGATACATATTATGTTGTTGCTCCCTTTCGTTATGTTTTATCAATAGGAGCTGTTTTTTCTATTTTTTATAGATTTATTCACTGATATCTTTTAACTACTGGTTTAATAATAAATAAAAAAGGATTAGTATATCAATTTTTAATAATATTTATTGGAGTAAATTTAACATTTTTTCCTGAACATTTTTTAGGTTTAATAGGAATACCTGGACGTTATTCTGGTTATCCTGATTCTCAATATTGTTGATATCTATTATCTTCAATTGGATCTATTATTCCATTAAATAGAATAATTTTTTAATTATTTTTAATTTTAGAAAGTTTAATTTATAAACGTTTATTGTGATTTAAATTTTTTCAATCATCTTTACAATGGTTAATAAATTATCCTCCATTAAATGATTCATTTAATGAGTGTAGAATTTTAATAATTAAAAAATTTTTATATGGCAGAAGAGTGCAATGAATTTAAAATTCAATTGTATAAAATTTCATTTTATTATTAAAAACAGCAACATGAAATATATATTTTATTTCGAAATTCAAATTCCTTTTACTATGATAATTTAATTTATTTACATAATTTTATTATAATATTATATTAATCATTATTGTTCTTACTTCATATTTAATTGCTGATATTTTAAATAATAAATGTATTAATTATATTTATTAAAATATAATTTAATTGAAGTAATTTGAACAATTATTCCAATAATAATTTCATTATTTATTTCATTATTCATCTTTAAAGATTTTATATTGCATTGTTGAATTATTAAATCCTTTTTTTTCAATTATATCAGTTGGTTATCAATGATATTGATCTTATTAATATTCTGATGTTAATAACATTGAATTTGATACATATATATTAATATATGAATCATTGAATCAATTTCTATTATTAGATACAGATAATCGAATTGTTTTTCCTATAAAATTACCATTACGTTTATTAGTTTCATCAACTAATGTAATTCATTCTTGAACTGTACCATCTTTAGGTGTTATAATTGATGCAATTCCAGGACGAATTAAACAATTTAATTTATTTTGTTAACGAGCTGGATTATATTTTGGATACTGTTCTGAAGTTTGTTGTATAAATCAAAGATTTATGCCTATTACTGTTGAAAGAACATCTTTAACTAATTTCATAAAATGAATTAAAAATAAAGTTTAATTTTAAAATTTGTTATAATATACAACATTAAATTGTCAATTTAAAATTAAAAAAAAAATTAAAGAAAAATTAAAAATTCTTTATGTGAACTATATATTTATATAATTTTTAACTTATTATACTTAATAATTAAATTAAATTATATATTAATTAATTTAAATTATAATAAAAAAAAATTAATTTCAATAAATGAATTTTAATTTTATAAATTTCTTTGAAATGTTTGATCCAATAACTAGAATAAATAATTATAGAAATTTTATATCTAATTGAATATTTATTTATTTTCCTATTATATTTTATGTAATTTTATTAAATAATTATTATATTATCTTATATTGAATTAATATTTCATTTATTGAATTTATTCAATTATTATGTAAACAATTCATTATAATTTATAACATAAATCGAACATTATTATTTCTGTAAATTTATTAATATATATTCATATTAAAAATTTATCCGATTAATTCCTTATGTACTTACTCCAACAAGACATTTATTATTTAATTGAATATTATCATTATCATTATGAATAGCTTTAATTTTATATATAATAATTAATTCTTATAAATTATTTTTTATTCGTTTAGTACCTTTAAATTCACCTTTACAGTTAATAAATTTTCTAGTAATTATTGAATTAATTAGAAATATTATTCGTCCTTTAACTTTATCAATCCGATTATATGCCAACTTAATTTCTGGTCATTTAATTTTAACACGATTAGACAATTTTATTTTATGTATTTCAAATTTAATCTTTGTTTCTTTTGTAATTCAAAATAAATTAATAATTGTAGAAATTTTTAAATCATTCATTCGAAATTATGTATTTTCAATATTAATAATTTTATATTATACTGAATATTAAAATTTGATGATAAAAAATAATTTTCCTTATCATTTAGTTACAATAAGACCTTGACCTTTATTAATATCATTAAATTTAATAAATTCAATAATTGATTTAATTAATTTAATATATTTCAAATTTGATTATCAATTATTAATAACAATTTTTAATAAAATTTTAGTTTGTATTTTATGAATTCGAGGTATTATTCGTGAAAGAACTTATCAAGGACATCATACAAACTATGTAATAAATTTTTAAAAATTTGTATAATTTTATTTATTATATCAGAATTATTTTTTTTCATTTCTTTTTTTAAAACTTATTTTGATATATATATATTTCTTCCTCAATTGAAATTATAGACATATGATCACCTGAGGGTATTATTTTATTTAATTATTTACTAATTGCGTTATTGAAGTCAATTATTTTAATCTGTTCAAGATTTACTCTTTCAATGTGTTATAATTATATATTAAAATATAATTTAAAAAGTCAATTATATATATAATTTATACATTAATTTTAGGTTTACTATTTATAATAATTCAATTATCTGAATATATTTGTTCATATTTTACAATTAATGGTAGAGTTTTTTGTTCATTATATTTATTAATAACAGGATTTCATGGATTTCATGTATTCATTGGATTAATTATATTATTCTATACATTTTTACGATTAAAATTTAATCATTCTTCAAGATCTCATCATATTATTGTTGAATTTTCAATTTGATTTTGGAATTTTGTAGATTTAATATGATTAATTTTATATTTTGAATTATATTTATTAGATTTAATTTATTATATATAGTATAAATAAGTACATTTAATTTCCAATTAAATAATTCTTATAAAATTAATATATATAAACTACTTATTATAATAAATTTTATTTATTTATATTTATTAGTAATATTAGTTTCGTTACTTTTATTTTCTCTTAATTTTTTATTTCCTATAATATTTAAAAGTAAATTAGAAAAAAAGTTACCTTTTGAATGTGGATTCAATATAATTTCTATAGCTATTTTACCATTTTCTTTTCCTTTTTATATAATATCCCTATTATTTTTAATTCTTGATGCCGAAATTATTTTATTAACACCAATTATTTTTATATTAAATAATATAGATGATTATTATATAGAATTATTAATTTCTTTTTTTCCATTTTCTTTATTTATTATTTTATTAATTAAATGAGTAAATGAATATTTTATTTGATTATATTAATCAAATTTAAATAGTTTAAAAAAATATTGATTTGTGTAGTCAAAGATATAAAAAATTATTTTAAATATAAAATGAAAATTGTTTACATTAAAAATTTCCTTTAATATATTCAATATTACTCTTTCTATAAGCTATTCATATATTTAATTAAATAAAAATAAATAATGCTTCTAACTTTATAACTAAAGTTAATAAGATTATTGTTTCTGAGATACATGTAATAAATAAATAAATAATTTAATTAAAAAAATTAATAATAAAAACATAAAAATATAAAAATTAATAATATTATAAATTTTAAAATTGAAATAAATATTGATTTTATTTAGTAATAATATAACTTTACTTCCAATTAATTTTATAATAATTTTCTCAAATATAATTTCATATGAATAAATATATTGTAATGATTTTAAATAAGATTTTTTATAAATTAAATTTAAATTCATAATGTTATCATAAAATATTAATTTATTTAAAATTCTATTTATCAAAATCTTAGTATAAACATTTTAAAAATCAATATTGTTACAAAAAAGTTTAAAATTATAATTTCTAATATAAACATTCAATTAAATATAATTTTACTTTAAGAAATTCGAAAAATGATTATAATTAATATGAAAAAATTTAATTATGATCATCTTTAATGTAAATTAAATTAAAAGTAAAATTTTTATTTAATAAATTTATTATAATTCGAAACGAATATATAGTAGCTACTATTGATCTAGTAATTAAGTTTAAATTTCTAAATAAATTTATTTTGGAAGTAAAATAATTTTCAATTATTAAATCTTTAGAATAAAATCCAACTAAAAAAGGAAAACCTATTAAACTAAATATAGGAAATATAAAAATTAATCTTTTTATTGGATAAATATAAAATGTTCCAGTATTGAATTTTAACTTTTGATTATTATTTCAATAGTGAATATAACTTCCTACACATATAAATATTAAAGATATAAATATTGAATTAATAAATAAATGTAAAAAAGCTAAATCATTTATGTTTAAAGATATAATTCATATTATAAAACTTAATTGACTTAAAGTTGAATATGCAACAATTTTTTTAATATCTTACTCAAAATTTGCAGAAATACCTGAATATAATATTGTCAATCTAGAATTTAAGAAAATAAAATTTTTATAATTCAATTCTAATAATTCTAAATATCGAAATAATAAATATACACCTGCCGTTACTAACGATGAAGAATGAACTAGAGATGAAACTGGTGTTGGAGCTATTGTAGCTATTGGTAATCATGTACAAATCGGAATGTGTGCTCTTTTATTAAAAATTAAGATGACAAATAAAATAGTAATTAAATTATTGAATTTAAATAATAATGAATTTCATCTACCAGATATTATTATTATAGAAATTAATATTAATAAAGAACAATCACCTAAACGATTTAAAATAATTGTTAATATTCCGGAATTAAAAGATTTATTTTTTTGATAATAACTAATTAAACCTATAAGAGTTTATTCCCAATCCATCTCAACCAATTATAATAGATAATATATTAAATCTAATAATTAAAAAATATATAGAAATTAAGAATAATATTACTAAACAAAAAAATCGTTTAATTAGAAAATTTTCTAAATTTATATAACTAATTCTATATAATAAAATTATAGATCTAATTAATGACACTAAAAATAAAAATATTATTCTTTTTGAATCTAAATAAATTACAAAATTAAATTTTATAGAATTCAATCTAAAGATGTTTCATTCTACAATAATAATATTATTAATTAATAAATAATATAAATTTAAAATTAAAACATATAAAATAAAAAAAAAATTAATTCTGTAAATAAATAATTTAATTATAATTTAAAATTAATATTTTATTTACAAAACTTATTTTTAAAATTAATATTTTATAATTATTTAAATTAAAATTAAAATTAAATTAAGTACAAAAATATTTAAGGGAATTCAATGTATTATTAAAGTAAAATAATTAATTAATTTACCATTTAATAATTTAAATTAGAAAAATAATTACCATGATTAATAAATGAAAATAAGTAAATTGAATAAGTAAATCCTAATAAATTATATCAAAATGATATTAGTAATAAATCTTTATATTTATAAATTAAACTTATTAATAAAAAAATTTCTCTTATTAAATTCATTGAGAAAGGAGCAGATCTCTTTGAAGAACATAATATAAATCACATTAAAGATATTGAAGGAATTAAATTAATTAAACCTTTGTTAATTATTAATAACCGTCTATATGTTTGTTTATAAATTATTTCAATTAAACAAAATAAATCCAGATGATCTTAATCCTTGAGAAATTATTAATATACCTACCATAAATACATAATTTAGAAAAAGTTATTATTCCTATTATTATTATTCCCGTATGAATAATGGAAGAAATAGCAACAATTAATTTTATATCTAACTGACGTAAACATATATTCATAAAATTAATATACCTGAAATTCTAATTATTAAAACATAATTATTTATTTTTAAAAAATAGTATTTAAAGGTAAATATTAATCGTAATAATCCATAATTTCCTAATTTTAAGATAATTGATGCTAAAATTATTGATCCATAAAAAGGTGCTTCTACATGAGCTTCGAATAACCAAGAAAGTATCAAATATATAGGAATTTTAACTAAAAATGATAATAATATATAAATAAATATAAATATTAAAATATAATTACTAGTTAATTCTATTAACTAAAAATTTAAATTATTACTTTTTATATATAAACATGAAAGAATAAATAATAAAGGCCATGAAGAAAATAACGAATAAAATATTAAATAAAATCTTGCTAAAATTCGATTTATAGTATTACCTCAATTTATTAATAATAAGAAAATAATTAATAATCTAGCTACAAATATTAAATAAAAAAGTAAGTAATTTAAAGAAATAAAAAAGGAATATAAAAATATCATTATTATATAATTAATTAATCAACATAATTTGTATTCTTTATTTAAATTTTAAAAATGAAAGAAAAAATTCATAAAGTTAAAATTAATAAATTAAAGAATAAAACCTTAATATTAAATTTATAATAATGAACCATAAATCTAATCAATTTAATTTTATCATTGCAAAAAAAGTTACTGAAAATTATAAATCAATTTAATTAATTCATAAATTAAATTAATTTTATATAAACAAAAAATATTAATAATAAAATTAGTAATTCATTGATTTAAAAATTTTAATTATTTTATCTAATTAATCTAATTTTTTGATGACCATATATATAATTTAATCATACTATTAAAAATAATCCTAAAATTGCTTCTCTTACAGAATATATTAAATATATTAATATAGTAAAAGAAATATATTCACTTAAAATTAAAAAATTAATAGATAATTATTAAAATAAAATAATATAATAAATTGAAACACTAAAATAATAATTATTATTTCAACAATTATTATAGTTTAATAAAAACATTAATTTTGCAAATTAATAATAATAATTAATTATCTGATGCTAAATTATATTTTTATATTAATAAAATTCAAAAAAAATTTTTAAATAAAGTTATTATAGTATCCAAAACTATTGTTTCTAATAAACAATTTTTTGGAAATTAAATTACATATCATAATATACATATACATATATATAAATATAATTTATAATAATAATAAATATAATAACTATAAATTTAACATCATTAATTATATCACTTTTAATTATAAATTTATTATTAGAAATTAATAATTTTTATACTCGCATAACATATTTATTATTTTATTTCAATTTAATCCATAAGAATATTTTTTTTAAATTATTGTTTTAATTATAATGTATTTTTTATATATAAATTAATTACATCTATAAATATTTACATTTCATGTATTATAATTATTTTTGCTAATTTCACTACTTTATTAAATTTACCAAAATTTAAATGTAATTAAATTAATATTCTATAGTTATTTATTAATTGATTAATAATTTAATTATTATTAATTAATAATTTAATAATAAACTGTTTTTTATTTAAAAATTATTTATTTAATAATTTAAATTTAAATTTAAATACTAATTTATTAATAATAATTGAAATGAAAAAATTTATTCAAATATTAATATAGTATTTTTCATAATTATAATGTTATTTGTTACTTTACATCTTTCAGTTAAAATAACATCTATTATAAAAAAATGAATAGGAAAAAAAATATAAATTAATAGGTGTAAATATAAAAAATTAAGAAGAAATAGAACCGTAAATAAATAAAACTAAATATAAATTGTAATGCGTTATTACTTTTTAATTTTTTATATAAATATTAATATTTTATATTTTATATAGTAATTTATATTATTAATATTGTATATAAATATTAATATTGTTATACCTATATATATTAATATTATATGAAATTTTGGATCAATTCATAGTCTATTTTTATTAATTCAAATTATTTCAAGTTTTATTTTATCATTAAATTATTGTCCAAATATTAATTTTGTATTTATAGGAATTTCTCGCATTATAATAGATGTAGATTCTGGATGACAAATTAGATTAATTCATATAAATGGAGTATCTTTTATAATAATATATTTACATATTGCACGAAATTTATTTTATTATTCATTTAAATTAAATATACTTTGAAATATTGGAACTACAATTTTTTTATTATCAATAATAACAGCATTTATAGGATATGCTTTACCATGAGGACAAATATCGTTTTGAGGAGCTATAGTAAACACAGATTTTGTATCAGTAATTCCTTATATTGGTCAATTATTAGTAGAATGAATTTCAGGGGTATTTTCAATTAATAATTCAACCTTAAATCCATTTTTTTCAGTACATTTTATTTTACCATTAATTATTATAATAATAGTAATATTACATTTAATTATTTTATATATTACAGGATCAAAAAATCCTGTAGGAATAAATAGAAACATTTATAAAATTCCTTTTTATCCTTATTTTATAATTAAAGATTAAATAGGATTCATTATTATTCAAACTTTGTTTGCATTTATTAACATTCAATATCCTTGTTATTTTGGAGATCCTGATAATTTTGAAATAGCTGTTTCAATAATTACACCAGTTCAGATTAAACCAGAATGATATTTTTTATTTGCTTATTCAATTTTACGATCAATTCCAAATAAATTTGGAGGAGTAATAAGATTAATATTTTCAATTTTAATCTTATTTACATTACCTTTAATAAACAATAATTATTTAAAAAAATTTTAAAAATTGTCCCATTAGACAATACAATTATTGATATTTCATTAATAATTTTTTAATATTAACATGATTCGAAGGACAAATTATTGAATATCCTTATATTTATTTAAATATTTTTTTTTTACTTCATCATATTTTTTGTATTAGATTATTTCATTTAAATTATATAAATTTTGAGATTATTTCATTTATTAAAGTTAATAAACTTGAATAAGTATATATTGTGAAAATATATTATAAAAATTAAATTTTTCATGAAGTTAAAAAAAAAAAATTATAATTTCTTTTGTTAAATGTATTAATATTAAACAATTTAAAATAATAATAAATATATCAGTCCAACAAAAACTTATTAACTGATCAAATCGAATACGTGATAATAATGCTCGAATTCAAATTAATGAAATAAAATTTAGTATATAAGTAATAAAAATTAATAATGATCAATAATTATAATTAAAAATATAATTAACAATGATAATCTTATAAATACGATATTTAAATATTCCGATAAAAAAATTATTCTAAATATTTTTCTATGATATTCATTATTAAAACCTGAAGCTAATTCTGATTCTCCTTCAATTAAATCAAAAGTTGTTCGATTTAGATCAACTAATAAACTAATAAAAAATATATAACATAAAGGATTTAATGAAATAAAAAATATAATATTCAATTGATTTAATTTTAAATTCATTAAAGAAAATCTTTCTATTAAAATAAAAAAAATTATAGTTATAAAAAATATTCTAATCTCAAATGAAATTATTTGAGCAATTGATCGAATAGAACCTAATATTGCATAATTATTATATGAAAATCAACCAATTAAAAAAACTGGAAAAATTATTAATCTTATAATAAAGAAACGAAAATTATTGAATATTTGGATTCAATAAATATATTTACATTAATTCAAGTAAAATGAATCATAAATCAATAGATAAAATAAATATAAATACTGGACTAAAAATAAATATTAAACTATAACTAAAAATAAATCATTCTTTAGTTAATAATATTAAAGCATCTCTAAAAGGTTGTAATAAACCTAAAAGTCCAATCTTATTTGGTCCTGTTCGATATTGAATATAGGATAATAATTTACGTTCAAATAATGTTAAGAGGGCATCCCCAATTAATAAAAAAATCATTATAATTACAAAATTTAATATTCCAAAGTAATAATAATTTTTATAAAATAAAATTATTATTTATTTTATACCTAATATAATTTATTTATTCTCTAAATTTAACACACATTAATTTGTTAAAATAATTATAATAATTTCAATTTTTAAATATTCATTATATACAATAAAATTATTTCTCAATGAAAGTCCTTTCGTACAACTAATTAATCAAATTATTATAGATAGAAGCAGATCTGACGTACGTCGATCTGAACTCAAATCATGTAAGACATCAAAAGTCCAGAAGACTTAACTTTAAATTTCTGCATTTAAAATTTATCTTAATTCAACATGGAGGTCGCAATCATCTTTATTTATTTGTTATTTAAATAGGTATTACGATTATTATATCAAATTTAAATATTTCCTTAAATCAAAGTTTAATAAATATTATAATATAAAGTTTAATAAATTTACAAATCCTCCGAATTAAATATTAATTTAAAAGTATTAATTAAATATATTATGAATTATTATTAAATTAATATCAAATTCTATAGGGTCTTATCGTCCCATAATCTAATTTTAGCATTTTAACTAAAAATATATATTAATCAATTATAATTGGGACAGTATATATTTCATTCAATCTTTCATTCCATCCTTTAGTTAAAAGACAAATGATTATGCTACCTTAGTACAGTCAATATACTGCATCTATTTAAAAATTCATTCTGCAGATTTGACTTTAAATTAAATTCTAAAACACCTGTTTTTGATAAACAAGTGAATATATATAATATAAATTTGCCTATCTCCTTAATTGTAAATGTTAATAATTAATTAAATTTATATTAATAAATAATTACTAACTTAATCATTATAATAAATTTTTATTATTTTAAAATCATTTTTTCAAATTATTATATTAAATTATTAAATTTCTGTAATTTCAATTTTAAATTATTATATATTTTTTATTAATAATTATTTTTAAATTAATAAACATAAAAAATAATAAATTTAAATTGTGATTTATGAATCTATAGTTTATCCCATAAGTTTTAAATATAAAAATTTAATTATGTATTAATTATATAATTAAAAAGAAATTATATCTAAATTTAATTTAATTTTTCAAATACTGGATATCAATAAATTCGAATAGCATTTAATTTCTAATTGTAAATTTATAATTTTTATTCTACACCGTAAATTATTTATATTTAGCTCATTTATTTTCGAAATAATTAAATGTAATTAAATTAAATTAATTAACAGTGATATAAAAGGTACAAAATAAATTTTATTTTATATTATATAAATTAAATTTCAATTCCTTTACTTACTATATATTTAAATATAATTAATTCTAAATAAATACTTAAACATTTAATATTAATTATAATTTTAATTGTTATAAATCTATTTATAAATCAAAAAATAATTTATAAATTCAATAATTTTAAATGTAAAGAATTTATTTTATAAAAACTTAATTTTAATAAATTAATATGAATTAAAAAAATTAATAATTACTAAGTTTAAAATTTTAAGAACTAAAAACACTTCTAAGTACTTTTACTACGTTACGACGTATTCCATTTATAATGAAATTCACGGGCAATTTGTACATCTTTTTTATTATATTCAGTATAAATAATTATTTATATTCACTGTTAAATCCTCCTTCAAATTAATATTAGAATTAAATTATTCAAAATTAAATATTATTATAACTCATTTTATCTTAAATTTCCACTATTCTGATTTGAATTTATATTATATCAAATTTTGATAAATTTATAATTTATTATTTACAATAAATCTAGGAACAACAATACATGATGAAAATATTTAAGTATATCTTATCGTGGATTATCAAATTGATAAACAAGCTTTCCTAAATAAATGAGAAGGCAGGAATATTATTTAATTTTAATGATTTACATTTAATTATTAAATAATTAATTATTTTCTATAAAAGAGTACCTAAACCTGGCATTCAATAAAATTTTTAAGATCTATTTAATTAAAAATTAAATTTAAATATAATTTAAAAATTTCATCTAAAAGTTATTTATTTCATTAATTGACGAATATAAAATAAACAATTTCAATTGATTTAATTAATTTATAAAAATAGTTTAACCGCTATTGCTGGCTCTAAATTTATCTTTCTCCAAATTAATTTTCAAATCTAATTTTCATTAATTGTTATTGAAAATAAATACTAAAACAAATATTTATTTTGAATATTAAATTTTTTTGTATTACATTAATATTTAATATAAATTAAATATCAAATTTATTAGTTTAACTAATTATTAAAACAATAATAAAATTCTTATGTATTATATTAAAAATTTATTGATATTTCGATTTAAAACTTCATTTTAACTTAAAATTGCAAATTTTATATTATAAATTATAACTAAAAGACTACTTAAAATTATTACTTTAATTTTATTCTTTTTTATGTAAAAAAAATATTTTATTCATAAGCTAAAATTTTGTTATAATTATTATACTCATAATAAATTTTATTAATATACATATATATATTTAACCATATAATAATTAAATAAGTTATATTTATTAATATTTATAAATTTTAAACAAATTACTATAAATAATTTAATAGCCATTAATATTAAAAAATTTATATTTATATCATTAAATAAATTATTACAAAAAAATAATTAATATACCTACAAATGAATAATAATAATAAAACTATAAAATATTAAAATAAATTATAATTTATTGATTTTATATTCATAATTAAATTAAATAATTAATATGCCTATAAATATTTATAAGATATATTCAATTAATATTTATTGGTTTTCTATCACTAAATAAATTAAATAATTAATAAACCGAATAATGTCAAAAAATTTTTAATATTTATATCCTTAAATAAATTATTATAAAGTAATTAATATGCCTATAAATAATATTAATAAAACTATAAAATATTAAAATAAATAATAATATTTATAGATTTTACATTCCGAATAAATTAAATAATTAATAAACCAATAAAGTATTAAAATAAACTATAATGTTTATAGATTTTATATTCGAAACTAAGTTAATTAATTAATGATCGTATAAATATTAAAATTATATTAATTTAATATTTATAGGTTTTGTATCCCTAAAAAAATTAAATAATTAATAAACCTATTAATATTAAAAAATTTGTTTTTACTTATAGATATTGTATCCTTAAATAAATAAAACAATTAATAAACTATATTTAATAAATATTTATTTAATATTCATAGATTTAAATAAATTATTACAACATAATTAATAAACATATAAATAGTAAATAAATTATATTTCATATTATAACTATTTAATTAACTAATGTTATTATTTGATTATAATTATTTTCAACCCGACTAAAATAATATAAAATTAATTAGTTATACTACTCGACTAAAATAGTATAAAATTATAGATACCATTAAAATAGTGTAAAATTAATTATTTATAATAAATTAATTTATACTTTTCGCCTAAAATAATGTAAAATTAATTGTTTATAATAAATTAATTTATACTACTCGACTAAAATAGTATAAAATTAATTGTTTATACTATAAAAATATTATAAAATTATGTATTTATATTAAATTAATTTATACTACTCGACCAAAATTGTATAAAATTAATTATTTAGACTACCTAAATAGTATAAAATTAATTGTTAAAGAAATTTCATATAAATTATTATTTTACAATATATCGATAGATTATCAATCTATATGCTTAATAATTTGCTGATTTATATTTTAAATTCTATAAAATTTGTCAACAGTAGATAATTTCAATATAACAAGTTTTCATACTATATATGCAATAAAATTTGCTCACCACAATACTAGTCGAAAATGTCAATGCAGCACAATAATACTTTCACATCATTACACAATAATATTTGCCAACAGTAGATAATTTCAAATAATTCTCGCTATGTATATTAAAGTAGAAGGTCAATTCGTCGGAGGACATTACCAATTGGTATGAAGTCATTCTTTTACCGAATACATATCCTTCCTAGAACCTAACCCGCTTTAACGAGTTTCATGCTTACTGTTCAAGGAAACAAACGTGTATTCATTGTAGCAGAAGCATACATTATTTTCAATTATGAATTGGAAGATCGAGTGTCAAACCCTTCGAGATCGTTACCAACTTCTTTGAGAATCGTACGTTTGAGTCAATAGATTCACCCATAGTTGTTATTCCAGGAGTTAAAATTGGCATTAAAGGAGTAAATCGGCTGAGCAGTATTGGTAATGGACTCATTAATTCACTGCAGGAATATTAAAGAAGATAGTCAAACCGTTTGAGAACGTTACCAATTGGTACAAAGTCATACTCTATACCGATTGCCTTACCATCCGAGAAGCTATCCAGCTGTATCGAGGGTATAAAGACGTGTTCAGTGGCACGAAATAGTATACGCTTTAGTGACGAGCACCTCAATTTAATGCATGAATTAGAAGCTCGAAGGGCAATCGGTTCGACAGCGTTGCCACCTTCTGTGAGAGACGAACGGCTAAGTGAATAACTTCACCTATGCTGAGATTCGGAGGGTCAGACCAGGTATTGCTGGAGTAAAGCCACTGATAAGTATTGCCATTAGGCTCTCTGATTCACGGTTTGAATAGTAAAGTAAAGCGTCAAACCGTTTGAGAACACTGCCAATTGGTAGCACGTCAAACACTTTACCGATGGCCTTAACGTCCAAGAATCTAACACGTCGTATCGTGATTGTAACTACGTGTTTAGGGAAACAATTATTAAAAATTTTAGTGACGAGCACCTTACTTTCATGAATGAATTAGATGATTGAGTGTCAATCCGTTCCACAACGTTACCACCTTCGTCGAGAGCCGAACTTCAGATGCATAGCTACAACAATCCTGTGATTCCGGTGGTTAAACATGGCATTCCGGGAGTCAAACCGCTGTGCATTACCGCAACGGACACTTTAATTCGCTGTATGAATATTAATATCGAGCGTCGCACCGTGAGAGAACGTTACTAATTGCCATAAAGTCAATCGTTTTACCGAATGCCATACCGTTCGGCTTGCTAATCCGCTGTTTCGAAAGTATAGCTGCGTGTTAATGGAAACACCTTAGTCTACTGTTTCGTGACGTCACCGAAAGTTCATGCATTACTGAGAAGGTCGAGTGACAAACCGATCGAGAACGTTACCACCACGTATGAGACACGAACGGCTAAGTCAATAACTTCACCTATCCTGTGAATCAGTGAGTCATACCAGGTATTTCGGGACTATTCCACTGAACGGTATTGGCAGCAAACACCTTAATTCCAGGTATGAATATTGTAGTAGAGTGTCAATCCGTCGGAGACAATTATTAATTGCTATAGACTCCTTTTTTTTAAGTAATACATTACCTTCATAGAATATAACCCGCTGTAACGAGTGTATATCTTCGTATTCAGAGAAGAAAATTAATGTACATTTCAGCGACGGGCAAGTATATTTCATGTATGAATTAGAAGATTGAGTGTCAACTAACTCAGAAACGTTACCATCATTTTCGAGCCTCGACCGTCTAAGTCAAAAGCTTCACGAATCCAGAGATTCCGAGAGGCAAACCAGGTATTCTGCAAAATAATACGCTGTACACTACATTTAACGGACAACTTAATTCAGAGTATGAATATTAAGATGGAGCGCCGAACCATTGTAGAACTTTACCTGTTTATGCGGTGTCAAACTTTTTACAAGAAAGCCTTACCTACCTTGAACCAATCCCGCCGCATCGAGGGTATATCTTTGTGGTCAGAAAAACACATTAGTTTACATTTTAGCGGCGGGCACCCTAATTTCATGTGCTTCTTGGAAGACCGACAGGGTAACTTTTCGAGAACGCTACAACCTTTTTTGGGATTGGAAAGGCTAAGTTAATAGCTACACCTTACCTGCGACTCCGACAGTCAATCCAAAGTGCAAAGTGAAACCTATGTAGAAGGTCATGAATTGGTATAGAGTCATACTATTTACCGGAGGCCTTACCTCCCGAGTAGTCGAACCCGCTGTAGGGAGTGCCTTGCATAGTGTTTGTGGAAACATATAAGTTGACCTTTTAGAGGCGCGTCCCATAATTTCCAGCGTGAAATAGTAGATCAAGGGTCAAACAGCTCGAGCACACGGCTACCTTTGTTGAGAATCAAATCGCTTTGATAATGGCTTCAGCTATTCCGAGATTCCGTGACGCAATCTAGGTGTTCCAGGTGTAAATCCGCTGAACAGTATTGGCAATAGATACCTTAATTTATGGCTCGAATATTAATCGACAGGGTCAAGCCGATGCGGAACGACGCCTATTGCTATAGAATCAAATTTTCACCAAAGGCCTTACTTCCCGGGAACATCACCTGCTGCGTCGGGAATATAAATTCGTATTCAGAGGAAGAAGTTAGTATTCATTTCTGTGACGGGGCTTTAACTTCATGTTCGAATTAGAAGATCGAGTGTTATACCGCTCGAGATCGCTGCCATCTTCTGTGGGAGACGAACGGCTAAGTGAATAGCTTCACCAACTCAGAGATTCCGATAGTCAAACTAGGTATTCCGGGAGTAAATCGGCTGAACAGTATTGGCAATCGGCAACTTAATTCGCGATTTGAATATTAAAGTGGAATATCAATCCGCCGGAGAACATTACCAAATAGTATAAAGACAAGATTTTACCTGATACCATGCCGTCCAAGGTCCTTCGCTGCTGCAGCAAGTGCCATGCATAGAGCAGTCGCAAGCAAATTAGTAGACATTATAGCAGAAGCAAATCATATTTTCATGTACGAACAGAATTATCGAGAGTCACACTCTTCGAAAACGATCATACCTTCTTTAAGAGTTGAACAGCTGAGACAATAGCTTCACGTATCCTGTTATACGGACGGTGAAACCAAGTATTCCAGGGGTCAGTCCGCTGAACACTATAATCAATGGACACCAAAATTCAAGGTATGACTATTACAGTAGGGCGCCAAACTGTTTGAGACCGTTACCAGTTGGTATAAAGCCAAACGTTTTACCGAAGACACCCTCCGAAGAACTAACCATCTGTATCAAGAGTATAAATCCGTGTTCAGAGAAAGGAATTAGTATCCATATCAGTTAGAGGCACCTTATCATCATGAATGAATTAGAAGATCGATGGTGAAACATTTCGAGAACGTTATCACCGACTTTGAGGGTCAAACGGATAAGTTTATTGCTTCACCAATCCAGCGATTCCGAGAGCTCTACCAGGTTTCACAGATGTTCATCCGCTGTACATTATTGGCAATGGATACCTTATTTCACAGTTTGTATATCTATGTATAGCGTCACGCCGCTTGAGAACGTAACTAATTTGTAGATCGATCATACTCCATCCCGGACCCTTTATCTTCCGAGGACATAACCACCTGTATCGTGGGTATATCTTCGTGTTCGCAGAAACAAATTGCGGTTCATTGTTGCGACGGGCACCATCATTTCATGCATGAATAAGATGATCGAGAGGCAAACCGTTCGACAATGTTATCCCCTTGTTTGAAAGTGGCACATCTATGTCACTAGCTGCAGCTATCGTGTGATTCCGAAAGGCAAATCAGGTATTATAGGAGTAAATTCGCTGACCAGTATTGGCAAAAAACACCTCAACTGACTGCATGAATATTAAAGTACAGAATAAAACCGCAGGAGATCGTTACCAACTGATATAGCGTCATGCTCCACAGCACGTACCCTTCCTTGCGAGGACATAACCCGATGTATCGTGGTTATAACTTCGGGTGTAGGGGAACAAATTAGTAGAAGTTTTAGCAGACGGACACCTTAACCTCATGTATGAATTAGAAGATCGGGCATCAAACTGTTCGAGATCGTTACCACCTCCTTTGAGAGCCGAACGGCTGAGTCAAGAGCTTCACTTGTTCTGTGATTATGAGAGTCAAGCCAGGTATTCCAAGAGTAAATCATCTGATCAGCGGTAGCAATAAACGTGCTTAATCAAACGGTATGACCTGACCAGCTGTATCGAGATTATTACTTCGTGCTCAGAGATGCAAACTAGTTTTCATTTTAGTGAGGGCCACACTTATTTCAAGTATGAAATAGAAATTCGAATGTCAAACGATTCCAGAACGTTTCCACCTACTTTGATAGTCCAAGGGCTAAGTCAATGGTTTCACCTATCCAGTGATTCCGAGAGTAGATAATCCGTGACTAAACTCGCTGCCCAGAATCGACACTAGACACGCTTCCTCACAGTATGAATTTTAATGTAGTGCGTCCAACAGTCGGTGAACGTCACCAATTGGAATATAGTCAATCTTCTTACGGAAATTCTTACCATCCGCGGACGTATCCCTCTAAATCGAGAGTGTAACTTCGTGATTCAAGAAGTAAATTAGTATTCATTTTTTTGACGAGCAACTTAATTTCCTGTATGAATCAGAAGATCTAGCGTCAAACCGTTCGCGAATGATACCATCCTCCCTGTGATTCGAAAGTCGAGGTCAATAGCTTCACCAATCCTATGATTCCCGCTGTCAAATAAGGTATTCCGGGAGTAAATCTTCTCCAAAGTATTGGCATTAGACTCTCTGTTCCACGGTATAAATATTAAACTACACAGTCCAGCCGTTGTAGAACATTACCTGTTCGTATAGAGTGAAACTTTTTACCGAAGGCCTTACCTGCCGAGAAGCTGACCCGCTGTATCGCGAGTATAACATCCTGCACATAGGAACAAATTAAAATAGATTTTAATGACTTGCACCTTAACTTCATATATTAATTATAATATCGGGAGTCAAACCGATAGAGAACGTTACCTCCTCCTTTGAGGAACGATCGGTTATGTCAATAGCTTCACCTGCCCTGTCATACCGATAGTCAAACTAGTTATTCCGAGAGTCAATCGGTTGTCGAGTATTGGCAGTGGACTCCTTAATTCGCGGTATGAATATTAAAGCAGGCCGTCAAGTCGATGTGGACAATTAGCTATTGGAGCAGAATCAAACTTTATACAGAAAACGTTACCTTCCGTGAACCTAACTCGCCGTATCGGGAGTATAGCAACGTGTTCACTAAAAAAATGAGTGTTCATTTCAGTGACGGGCATCTTAACTTGATGTCCGAATTAAACCCCTCGAGACTGTTACCACCTTCTGTCAGGAACGAACGGCTAAGTCAAATGCCTCACATATCTAGTTGATTCGGAGAGACAAACCCGGTATTGTTGGAGTAAAGCCGCTGAACAGTATTTCCAATAGACACATTAAGTTACGGTTTGAATAAAGAAGTAAATCGTCAAACAGATTTAGATCATAGCCAATTGGTATATGGTCTAACGTTTTTCCGAAGGCCATATCATCCGCGTTCCTCAGCGCCATCATCTGGAATATACGTTCGTCTTCAGAGAAAGAAATTGGTATTTATTTCAGCGGCGGACCAGTTAACTTTATGTAAAAATTAGAAGATCAATGGTCAAATCGGTCGTGAACGTTATCACCCTGTTTGAGGGTCGGACGGATATTTCAATAGCTATACCTATCCAGTGATTCCGGGAGTCAAACTAGGAAATCCGAGAGTAAAGCCGATGACGAGGATTGTCAATAGGTACCTTAATGCGCGTAGTGAATATTAAAATAGAGCGTCACGCCGTGTGAGAACGTTACTAATTGATATAAAGTCATTCGTTTTACCGCATGCCTTAACGTTCGAGACGTAAATCCGCTGTAATAAACAGTATTGCTATGTGGTTAGGGAAACACATTAGTATACAACTTAGCGACGGCACAATAAATTCATGTATGATTTTGAAGATCGAGGGTCAAAGCATTCCAGGGCGCCACGATCTGTGAGAGACGGTCGGCTAAGTCAATAGTTTCTCGTATCGTGCGATTCCGAGAGTCAAACCAGGTTTTGCAGAATTCAATCCGCTTTACATTATTTGCAATAGACACCACAATTCACGGTATGATTATTACAGTACAGCGCCAGACTGTTCGAGATCGTTTCCAATAGGTATAAAGTCAAACGGTTTACTGAAGACCTATCCGTCCAAAATCTGACGCGCTGTATCGAGAGTATAACTTCGTGTTCAGAAAAAAGGATAGTATTCGTTTCAGTGACGGTCACCATAACTTCATGAATGAATTAGAAGATTGATCGTCAAAGCGTTCGAGAACGTTACCACCTTCTGTGCGAGCAGAAGGGCTGAGTCAATGGCTTCACGTATCATATGATTCGAGAAGCAAACCCGGTATTCCTGGAGTAAATCCGCGGAACTGTATGGTCAATATACACCTGAATTCACGGTTTGTATATTAAAAACTTGCCGTCAAGCCGTTGTAGAACAGTACATAAAGGTGTAGTGTCAAAGTTCATGTAGAAGGTCTTACACTCCGAAAACTGACTCGCTGTATCGGGAGTACAACACCGTGTTCATGTGTACAAGCTGGTATACATTTAAAGACGAGAGCCATAGTTTCGTGCATGAATTAGAAGATCGATGGTCAGATCGTTTGAGAACGTTACCACCCTCTTCGAGAGCCGAACGGATAAGGCAATAGGTCCACCTATGCTGTGATTCCCAGAGTCAAGACAGGTTATCCGAGAGTAAATCCTCCGAAGGGTATTGGCAACGGACACCTTATTTCACGGCTTGAATATTAAAGTAGAATGTCAATTCGTTGGAGAACATAAACAATGTTTATAAAAACATCCTATTTACCGAATGCCTTGCCTTCCTGGATCCTAACCCGCTGTATCGAGTTCCATACATAGTGCAAACGGAAACCAATCAGTAGACTTTTTAGCAGACGCACAGATTAGTTGCATGTATGGATAGCTAAATCGATAGTCAAACCGTTGCAGGACGATTCCACAATCATTGAAAGCCCAACATCTAAGCCAAAAGCTTCTCGTATTCAGTGATTGCAAGAGTCTGACCACGTATTTTAGGCGTAAATACGGTGAACAGTATTGGAAATATATACCATAATTCACGGTTTGAGTATTAAGTTTGAGAGACGGACTGTCGGGGAACATTACCAATTGGCATAAAGTTCTTCTCTCTTGATATACACTTTGCATTCCGAGGACGCAAGCCGCCATAGCGATTGTCATGCTTAGTGCACACGGGAACAAATTAGTAGACATTTTAGCAGGCGCCCACCTTATCTTCATGTATCATTAAAAAATCGGGAAGCAAACCCTTCGAGAACGATCCCACCTTCATTGGGAGTCGAACGGCAAGGTCAATGGCTTCACCTATCCTGTGATTCAGGTTGAAAAATCAGTTACTCCGGGAGTGAACCAGCTGTTCAGTATTGGCAATAGACACCTTCATTCAGGGTATGAATATTAAAGTAGGAGGTCAATCCGTCGGAGAGCATTACCACATGGTACAGTGTCATTTTTTTTACCGAATACTTTCCTTCCTTGATGGTAATGCGATTTAGCGATTGTCTTGCTTAGTGCTCACGGAAACAAATCAGTAGACATCACAGCAGGGACATACCTTATTTTGATATATCAATTAGATCATCGAGTGTCTGACCATTCGAGATCAATACCACCATCCTTGAGAGTCGATCGGCAGAGTCAATAGCTTCACCTCTAGTTGTGATTCAGAAGGTCAAGACCGGAATTCCAGGAGTAATTCACGATTTGAATATTGAACTATAGAGTCAATCCGTTGGAGAACATAACCAATTGGTACAAAGTCATTCTTTTTACCGAATACCTTCCCATCCGAGAACCTATTTCGCAATAGCCATTGTCTTGCTTGTTGTTCGCAGATACAAATTGGGTTATCCGGAAGGTTCGTGCCGATTTTCGGTAGATAGCGTGCGAGACCTACCTGAATATATCACAATTATTGAAAACAAATGACGCGTGTATATATTCTAAAAGAGGTAACTGCAGCCATATTTGGAAAAAAGTTTGGTCACGATTCGTTAATTTTTATCAGTTTTGTACGCCTTAGAATATGGTGGTAAATAAAGAGCATTACAGGCACCTAATGCTTTTCTTTTTCCGAATGGGCAAAAATGCCACACAAGCGGCAAATAAGATATGCGCTGTTTATGGCGAGGATGCCGTAGCCGAAAGAACTGTGCGTAAGTGGTTTGCTCGGTTTAAAGCTGGAAATTTCGACCTTGAAGGTCAAGAACTCCCAGGTAGGCCGTCCACCACAGGCGAAGATATGATTAGAACAGAAATCGAGAATAGCCCATGCACAAAATTACGTCAATTAGCTGGAATGCTAAATAAATCAGTATCAGCTATCCACGATCATACTGTGAATCTTGGCTATGTAAACGTCTTGATGTATGGGTTCAGCACATTTAACGAAAAAAAATCTGTTGGACCGCGTCTCCATTTGCGACTTGCTTTACAAGCGCAACCAAGAGACGCCATTTCTGAAGCAATTAGTGACGGGGGATGAAAATGGATAATTCATAAAAATGTTCAGCGTAGAAGGTCTAGGAGAAAGCGTGATGAACACTTTAGTCACCCCAAAAGCCGGTCTTCATTCAAAGAAAGTAATGCTCTGTGTCTGGTGGGACTGGAAAGGAATCCTACATATGAGCCTTTACCAAATAATGAAACAATAGATTCGGCAAAGTACTGCTCTCAATTAGATAAATTGACGACATCAATTGAACAAAAACGTCCAGAAATTGCGAATAGGAAGGGCGTCGTATTTCATCAGGACAATGCGAGACCTCATGTGTCTTTGAGAGCTCGACAAAAATTGTTGGAGTTTGGTTGGGATGTTTTACCCCATCCACCGTATACGACAGACTTGCGCCTTCGGTTTTTCGCCTTTTCCGATCAATACAATTTCCCTTAATGGAGAAACTTTCAACTCTTTGGTCGAGATAAAAACCCATTTGGACAATTTTTTTGCCGAAGAACTTGAAAGGTTCTGGATGTCGAATTCTCAAGCTGCATGAAAAATGAAGAAAGGTTGCGAAACAGAATGGTACCTAAATAACTTAATAAATGTATACCAATACTTAAGTAGCTGCGTTTAATTTTCCTAAAAATCGGCGCGAACTTCCCGGACAACCCAATATAAATAGCAAAATCGAAAGCAAACCGTTAGACATGGATACCATCTTCTTTTGGAGTAGAACGGCTACCTTGAATAGCTTCATCTATCCTTGATTCCAAGAGCCAATCCATGTACTCCGAGTGAATCCACTGAGAAATAATTGACGTTTGACACGCTATTTCACGGTATAAATATTAATGTACAGAGTCAATCCGTTGGAGAACGTTACTAATTGGAATAATGTCAAACGTTTTTAATGAATCCCATACCCTCCAAAGCCTATCGCATTATATCGAGCGTATACGTTGGTGTTCAGTGGTAGAATTCTGTACACATTTTAGTGATGGGCACATTAATCTTCTTGTATGAATTACAAGATAGAGAGTCAAACCGATGGAGAACGATGCCACCATCTGTGAGAGACGAACGGCTATGCCAGTAGCTTCACCTATCCTGTGATTCCGGGAGTCAAATCAGTTATTCCGGGGTAAATGCCCTATGTAGTATTGGCACTAGTCAGTCTATTCCCGGGTATAAATTATATTCTACAGAGTCAAACCGTTGTAGAACGTCACCTTTTGCTATAGAGTCAAACTTTTTACCGAAGGCATTACCTTCGGGCCGGTAACCAACCATAACGAGAGTATAACTTCGTGATCGGAGAAACTCATTAGTATACATTTTCGTGATGGGCTCCATATTTTCAGGTATAAAATACTAAGTCGAAGGTCAATCTGTTCCAGATCGTTACCACGTTCTTTGAGAGCACACAGCTGTGTCATTAGCACCACCTATCCTGCTATTCCGCGAGTCAAACCAGATATTCCGTAAGCAAATGTTCAGAACATTATTGTCAATATACACCCCAATTCGCGGTTTGAATATTTAAGCGGGCCGTCAAGCCGCTGTAGAGCATTTCCTATACGTATAGGTTTAAACTTCTAACAGAATGACTTACCCTCCGAGAAACTGACCAGCTGTGTCCAGAGTATATCACCATGTTCAGAGGTTTGAATTCGTATAAATTTTTGGACCGCGCATCTTAATTTCATGCATGAATTGAAAGATAGTTGGTCAAACCGCTCGAGAACATTACCTCAATCTGTGAGAGACGATCGGCTAAGGAAGTAACTTTACCTATCCTGTGATTCGGAGAGTCAAGCCAGGTATTCCTGAAGTAATTCCGCAGAAGAGTATTGGCATTAGACACCTTAATTCACGGTCTGTATATTATCGTAGAGCGTCGGACCGCTTTAGATCGTTGCTAATTAGTACAAAGATACACACTTTGCCGATTGCCTTACCTTCGGTGAAGCAAACCCGCCCATTTCGAGAGTATAACGTCGTGTTCAGAGAAGCTAAGTGGTATCCATTTCAGCGACGGGCACCTTAATTTCTTGTATGTATCAGAAGGTTGAGTGTCAAACGAATCGGGATCGTGACTAACTTCGTTGTGAGTCAACCGGCAAAATCAATAGCTACACCAATTCTGGGATTCCGAGAGTCAAGCCAGTCATTCCGGGAGTCAACCCGCTGTAAAGTAATAGAAACTGACACCATAATTCACGGTATGAAGATTAAAGTTGCGGGTCAATCCCTTGGAGGACATAACAGTTTGGTACACATTCATACTTTCTACCGAATACCTTACCTTCCTAGAACATATCCCGCAGTAGCGAGTGCCGTGCTTAGTGCTAACGGAAGGCAGTTAGTAGTCATTATAGCAGAAGCAGACCGTATATCCATACTTGAATTAGAAGATCGAGTGTCAAATCATTCGAGACAGTTCCCACCGTCTTTGGGAGTGGAACGGCTAATTCAGCAGCTTCACCTATCTTGTGATTCTGATAGTCAAGTCAGGTATTCCCCGTGTAAATCCGCTGAGAGTATTGGCGATAGACAGTTTAATTCACTATATGAATATTAGTCTACAGATCCAAACCGTTCTAGAACGTTACTTATTGCTATAGAGTCAGAATTTTACCCGAAGGCCTTACGTTCCGAGAAGTTAACCGCTGTATAGAAAGTATTACTTCGTATTGAGAGGAGCAAATTAGTATACATTTCAGTGACGGGCACCTTAATGCCGCGAATGAATTAGAAGGTCGATGGTTAAGCAGTTCGAGAATGTCACCACGATCATTGACAGTTGGACGTCAAAGTCAGTAGCCACATCTGTCCTGTGATTCCGAGAGTAATGGAGGTATTCCTGGATTAATCCGCTGAACGGGTATTGGCAACAGACAACTTATTTCACGGTATGAATATTAAGGCAGAGCATCAAACCATTGAATGCATTACCAATTCGTATAAGTCAAACGCTTTACCGAAGAGCTAACCTTCCGTGAATCTATCCCGCGTATAGGGAGTATAACAGCACGTCCAGAGCAGCAAGTTCGTATACATTTTAGTGACGCGACCCTTAGTATCATTTGTCAATTCGATGATCATGGGTCAAACAGTCCGAGCACGTGACCATCTTCCTTGAGATTTGGACAGATAACACAATAGCTTCCTTCGGTGTCGAACGGACATGTCAGCAGCATCAGCTATCCTGTGACTCCGAGAGTAACACCATGTACTCCAGAAGTAAATACGTGAAACAGTTTTGGCAACAGACACCTTAATTTGGCTATGAATAATAAAGTACAGAGTCAAACAGTGGAAAAACGTTACATATTTGTATGGAGTCAAACTTTTTACTGAAGGCTTTACCTCTTGTGTAGGTAGTAAGCTGTATCGGGCGTATAACGTCGTGTTCAGAGGAACTGATTTCTATACATTTTAGTGGCGGCCACCTTAAATTCATGTATGAATTAGTAGATCGAGGGCAAACAGTTCCAGAATGATACCACACTCTTTGAGACTCGAACGAATAAGTCAATAGCTTCACATATCATGTTATTCCGAAATTTATACCAGATATTACGGGAGTAAATGCACGGTACAGAATTGCAATAGACACCTCAATTCTCGGTTTGAATATTAAAGAAGGCCGTCAAGCCGTTGTTGAATATCACTTATTCGCGTAGGGCCAAACTACATACCGACTGACTGTCCATCCGAAAAACTAGCCCCCTGTATCGGAGTAAAACAGCCTGTTCAGAGGTACGAACTAGTATACATTGTAGGGACGATCACCGTAATTTCATGTATGAGATAGCTGATCGATGTGTCAAAACCGATCCAGAACGTTACCACCTTCTTTGAAATTCGAACGGCAGAGTCAACAGCTTCAGATGTTTTCGTGGTTCCGTGAGAAAATCAGGTACTCTGGGAGTGAATTCGTTGAATAGTATTGGCAATAGGCACGCCAATTCTGGATTAGAATTTTAGGTAGAGCGTCAAACCGTTTGAGACCGGTATCAATTGGAGTGAAGTCAAAGGATTTATTAATTACCATACCTACAGAAAACCGAACCCGCTGCAACCAGTGTGTTGCTTAGTGTAAACGGAAACAAATAAGTACATACATTTAGGGACTGCTCCTTAATTTCATGTACCAATGAGTGTATCGTGTGGCAAACCGTTCCAGGACGTTACCACCTTCTTTGAGAGTCGAGCCTTGTATTCCAGGAATAATCCGCTGAACGTTATTGACAATAGACGCCTTCGTTGTCGGTATGAATATTAAAGTAGAGCGTAAAACCGTTTGTGAAAGTTACCAATGGGCATAGCGACATACTATTTACCAGATACCTTACCTTCAGAGAACATGATCCGCCATGTCGAAGGTATAACTTCGTGATCAGCGAAACAAATAGTAGACAGTTAGCGACGGGCACCTTAATTTCATGTATGAATTAGAAGATCGGAGTCAAACCTTTCGAGAACGTTACGACCTTCTGTGAGAGACGAAGGCAAAGTCAACAGTTTCACCTATCCTATGATTCCGACAGTTAAATGAGTATTCCGCGAGGGAATTCGTTGGAAAGTATTGGCAATAGACACCGTAATTCACTGTACGAATATTAAAGTGGAGAGCCAACCGTCGGAGGATATTACCAATTCGAATTGAGTCATTCTCTTACCGAATACCATAACATTCGAGAACCTAACCCGCTGTAGCGAGTGTCCTGGTTATTGTGCACGGAATCAAACTAGGAAACATACTAGCAGACGGACACCAAATTTCGTGAATAAATATCCTAATGGAGTGTCAAACAGTTCCAAAACCATGTATGCCGGGAGCAAATCAGCTGAACAGTATTGGGATGAGACTCCATCATTCACGTTTTCAGTATTAAAATAGATCGTCACACCGTCTGAGAACGATACCAATTCCTATAAAGCCGAACGTTTTCCAGAAAGCCTATCGAGCGAAAAGCTAACCCGCCGTATCGAGAGAATAAGATCGTGGTTAGAGAAACACATTAGGGTACATCTAGTGATGCCACCTTAAAATAATGTATGAATCAGAATATCGAGTGTTTAACCTTTCAAGAACGTTACCACCTTCTTTGAGAATAAAACGGCTAATTCAAAGGCTTAACGAATCCTAAGATTCCTAGAGTCAAACACGGTTTCAGTGACGGGGATTTAACTTCATGTTCAAATGAGAAGATCGAGCGTTATACCGCTCCAGAATGTTGCCATCGCCTGTGAGAGACGATCGGCTAATTGAATAGCTTCAGAGATTCCGATAATCAGACTAGGCAATCAGGAGTAAATCGGCTGAACACTATTGGCAATAGGCAACTTAATTCACTTTTTGAATTTTAAGGTATCGTGTCATGCCGTCGGTGGACATAACCAATTCGTATAAAGTCATTCTTTTTACCGAAAACCTTACCGGCCAAGAACACTTACCCTCTGTAGGCAGTGTCTTCCCCCTTGTTGACGGAAACAAATTAGTGGACCTTTTATCAGACGGACGCCGCATTTTCATCCACGAATAGCAAAACCGAAAGATCAAACCGTTTGAGGACCTAACCCCCTCTTTGAGAATACAAGGGCTGAATCAATAGCTTCCCCCCACTCTGCGATACCGAGAGACAAGCCCGGTATACCGGAGAAATCAGCTGCTCAGTATGGGCATTAGACACACTATTTCACGGTATAAATATCAGAGTGCAGAGACAATTCTTTGTGGAACGTTACATATTGGTGTAGTGCCAACCTTTTTCCGCGGCATTACCTCCGAAATGCTAACCCGCAGTATCGTGAATATAATATCTTGCTCAATGGACCAAATTACATTAAATTTTAATTGTGGGCACCGTAACTTCTTGTTTGAGTCAGATAATCGAGAGTCACACACCGTTCAGAACGTGACATCCCCCTTTAAAATCGAACGGGTATGTCAATAGCTACTCCTATCCAATGATTCGGACAGGCAAGCCAGGTATTTCGGGAGTAAATCCGCTGAATATCATTGGCAATAGGTTCCTTAATGCACGATTTGCATGTTAAAGTAGATCATCAATTCGATTGAGAACAATATCAATTGCTGCAGTCAAACGTTTTACCGGGGACCTTACCTTCATCGATCCTCACCCAAGTCATTGAGAGTATAACTTCACATTCATAGGCGGAAATTAGTAAACACTTCTGTGACGGGCACTTAATTTCATTATGAATAAGAAGGTCGCGTGTCAAGCCGCTCGAGGACGTTGTCACCTACTTTGATATTTCAACTGGTTTGTCAATTACTTCAAGAACCCTGTGGTTCCGAGAGACAAATCTGCTACTCGGGGTAAATCCGCTGAAGGGCATTGGTAATATACCACCTTAATTCACGGTATGAATACTTAATCAGTCCGCCAGCCGGTTGTAGAACGCTACCCAGCTGGTGGAAATACAAACTTTTAACCGATACCTTAACATCCGAGAAGCTTGTACGCCGTATCGAGAATATAACTTCGTGTCCAGAGAAAGACATTAGTATACATTTTAGTGATGGGCATCACAATTTCATGTATGAATTACAAAATCGGTGCAAAACCAATCGGAACGTGCTCACCGCATTTAATTGTCGCACGGTTAAGTCAACAGCTTAACCCGCCCTGTGATGCCGAGATTCAGACAAATTTCTATATATTTTAGTGACGAGCACATTAATTTCATGTATGACTTAAAAGGCTGAGGGTCAAACCGTACCGAAACGTAAACATCGTCTTTGTGAGTCGAACTGTTGAGTCAATAGCTTCACCAATCATGCAATTCCGAGAGGCAAATCTGGTACACGGGAGTTAACCCGCTAAGTAGTTTTGGCAATAGACACCTAAAATCTCGCATGTGCATTAAAGTAGGAAGCCAAATCACCAGAGGACGACACGTATTGGTATATAGTCCAACTCCTTACTGAAGCCTTACCTTCGGTACAGCTCACCGGCCATGTCGAGAGTATATCTTCGAGGTCAGAGAAACTCATTGGAATACATTTTCGTGATGGGCTCCATGGTTACTAGTATGAAATACAAAATCGAGGGTCAAACCGTTCCTGATCGTTTCCACGTTCATTGAGACACAGCTATGTCATTAGCATCACCTATCCTGTTATTCCGCTACTCAATGCTGGTATTCCGCAGTAAATTCGCAGAACAGTATTGGCAATAGAGACCATAATTCACGGTGTGAATATTATGGTAGAGAGTCTATCGGTCTGGGAACAGCACCAATCTGTATCGAGTCAAACCATTTACCGAAAGGCTTACCTGTGGTTAATATAACCGCTGTATCGAGAGTATAACAACGTGTTC
>NW_027471028.1:0-29946 GCF_051020765.1 Lasioglossum baleicum
TACGTTGTTGCCCCAAATTTTACTCATTGTTACACTACTCGTTGCTGAACTATTTTTCGTTAATTTAAGTAGAATAAAAAAAAAAAAAAAAAAAACGAAAAAAATAATGGTAACGATGCGAAGATGAAGAGACAAAGGTATAGAATCGATGAAAAATCGGTTACAGGTATTTTCCTGAATATTTCAAGTGATTTTGATCATCCATTAGCGAGGAACACGTGAATGACAGCAGAGAAAGTATATGAACCGTTAATTTAAGCGGCTCACGCAATGCCATTCCTACAACTCCGTAACGCTTTCTGAACCTTCTACTTATGTATCTCGCCTAGATACATTTTTCTTATTCCTACGCACGCGTTGCTTCTCTTCCCGTGCATTGCGTGTAATAAAAAAAAAAAAAATCCCCGGCAACGAATGACAAGAATCGAAAACGACTCCACGTGGATTCACGCGGTCACTAACATACTCGGTATCGTAATAACTATCGGTATTTCGACGTCTCTACGGTAAAGAAGGAGAATTTCAAACATCGTTTCACTCGTTTTCGTTGGCACTCGAAGAGAAGAGAGGAATAAAGGATTTCGCGTGCTTCTCGAAATTATTCTTCGATCGCGGGTAAACTATTACCGATTTATTTTTTATGATCCACCGTCGAATGGTGTGTGTATGTCCAGGAATATCGGGTCACTCCGTAAGCAACGTCGTTTGTAGTTACGCGCTTTGAATCCTCTACAGCGAAATCGAACGCGATGGCTGCTATACCGAAATTCGCGAGTTATGCTTAAGTCAGCGATCGAAATCGTTACAAACGTTACAAAAATGAATAATACGGAAACGATGGACGTCGGTGGATCGAAAAAGAATTCCGATGCGTGAACGATTCGATCGTACGTAATGGAGTATAATTGGTAACTACCGATTCGTTCTTTAGGTGTCTGAACTCGTCGACGGATTTTCATTCTTTTAGATCATGACGATGTTAAAACGCTAGAATTAAAACTAGCTAGAGTTAAAACGCTAGACAGAGAGAAGTACGGTTCGTGGAAACAGAGAATAATTGGAGTACCGTCTATTTCTCGGGGTATGTCTCCAGTTTCGTACAGGTGTTCCTTGTTCGAGCAGAAGAGAAATGGCTAGAGACGACTGTTTGCTAGAAGAAGGACCGTCTTCTGCGAAGGCCAACGAGCAAAGTCCATGAATTTTCGACGAAACAATGATACGACGAGGTGTACCAATATTTCCTCGGGATTCTTACATTCGAAACTTCAAGGATCTAACTTGGTAAGCACGATAGAATTTGGGAATACAAAATGTCACACGTCAGCGAAATTCAGGGATGGGTTTCCAGTGTTCGTATCAAATGCAAATGTATGACGAAGAGATATTAGCTCGTTACGTTTTGCGTCACTATGATTCATATTTCGACAAATTACTAGAGGAAGTTACTTGTTTCCTAGTACTATTTCTTAACTCTTCGCTCTAACGTTTGTCATATAGACAAATTCGTTGACCAATTTAGAAGCAAAATCCGAATTTAAGATAATTTTTAAACCTTTGTTCTAATCTATTAATCAAACGGGATGGTAATACAACGAAATGCATTACGTTAATCCAGTGCTGGATAATTGTTGATCTTTCGTTGACGTTTCCGCTGACACGGTCATTTCCGTCGACGTCCCCACGTTTATTTTCGATATACCAGCCATCAGGTTGTCGGAGCTCTTCCAAATAGGATCCTTTTCTGTACTATGAGCCAGCACGAATCTTTTCAATCGTCTCATTTCGTAATCACTTTACATTTGATCCTTGTGGCGATCGGAAGCTTCACGATCGACACTGTTATCACGACGAACGGATCCACGTTAAAAACCCATAACAATCCCTCGTCGCTTTTCATTCCACTACGATTCCATATCAACGATTCTTTACAACTTCCTTCTACGCGACCTTTATCTCTGCTATTTTTTCCCTCCGTTTCTCACCACCTTACACGTAAAAACTTTCCGTCGAGTTTCCTGGTTCCACTTTAAGATTCTTCCACTTAAAATTCAGAAGTTTTTTCCCCAAATTTACCTTGTACCACTATTTAAATTACCAAACGATTCTCGTACGACGTCCAAGCCGAAGGACGTAATTCGTTTCCGGTTCGAATACCGGTTCGCGAGGTCGTCGATGATCGATACTTCTATCGATCTAAACGCATCTAGTTCGGACCTTCCGACCAATTTCCTTTCACGAAGTTCGACAAACCTTCGTTCGTTCGAAGAAAAACACGCGTATATTTTCCCAGGAATGAGAAGGATCTGTATTAAATTGCTAACTTCCGCTTTCACCGAGATCTCCTCATCGCAGATCACGGATCTCGTTCTGCCTTAGACACGGTGTCCGAGCGTGTCGACGATTGACGATACATCCGAGTGGTCTCGATCACATGTTTGTCAGAATTTGACATCATTGTCACGCTGTTAATTTCTCTGCGAGTGGATAGAGGACAGCGTTTACGACGCTCGTAGACGATTAACAATCCAACGAGTTTGCGTATCGGAAGATCGAGACGAATATTTAGGTGCATGTAGAACGAGAAAGGCTGAAACTATCGTCACCGATCCACAAAGTTCGAGATTCGTTAAAATTACACAGTTTTGCGTTAAGAGAATCGACGGATCGGAACTATCAGCTGGTATTTAGGTCTGCGATGCTTTTGGTTCATCGACATGGGTATCGTTGACACCGATTTTTCATGGACAGGATGGATGACTCTTTGGTATACGTTTTTGTATCGATTTATGGCACGAATATGGAATATGACACAGATTCGACGACACTCGACTCACATAGCGAGAATAAGGAACGACGGTGGCCCGGAAGCAACTAAAATCACTGTCCAACATTCTTAGAAGGCTCGTGGTCACTGACAAGCAGCAACGTGGACGGTATATACCTTTCATCTGATGTTCCCCCTACCTTGTAACACGTTGCTCGAGGAAGTAACGTGTACTAAACGGAGAAATGAGCGGCCAATTGGAGACGTTTTGCCTTTCTTTTACTTTTGTTCCTGTCAGACGTTTCCGTCCGTGCACTATCTCCGTTAAACTTTGCCCGAGATATTCGGAGACCACCGTTTGACGTAATCACGGGGTACTGTAAATTTGCCGATTAACACACCGAGAGGATGATAAATATTCGTTTTTCGGCCGGTGAGACACGTGAGTAGATTCGTTTTCTCAGATCGAAACTCTGATACACGGTACACACATCTCGATCGAGCTGACCGTTTTATTCATCTTCCGCGCGGATTTCATTTATTTCGCTTCTCAGTTTGCGACTCTGTATCCTTGAACGTACATTTATGGCGATTCGTTTCGAAACTAATATTTTAGGTTTATTCCGAAACGAAATCCTGGAGAGCCTCGTGATAAATTTCTCCACGAACGCTGTGGCTACGTCTCTCGAAATAAATTCATGGTATCGACGAGATCAAACGTAAATATTAGGTCATCCATAAGTTCTTGCCGGTTTTTACTTTTACTACTTAGAACTATATGTCGAATAAATCTTGAAATAATAAGAAAACGTAATCGCCCGTTTGTTATCCTATTTCTTCCTATTTCGTTGGCAACACGTTAATCATCGATACAGTTTATAAAATACGACGAAGAATGTAAATATCATCGCGAAAGAACTTATGGGACGACCTAATAGAAACTACGAGAATTCTTTTTGAATGAAATTCCATAACAAATTCTCAAATAAATGACGATTCTTCTTTTTGTCCCGACCGTCGTGTCGAAGTCGAATAGAATTAATTCCACGATAAGTTTTGCGTATATATGAAGGTAGTAAAAAGTTGCGGATAAACTAATTGAAAGACATTAGATATTAATTGCAAATGAATCAGTTAGACCGCGATAAGTTTCGGTTTTATCGAGGTCTTTATATTCGAGACACGCTACTTAACGGTTGAAATTACGAAAGAATAATAAAGGATTACGTAACAGGTGAACACAGCGACATCAGTGGCAAGGTAATTGGAAAATTGCACGCCACAAACGTACTTAAATAATCCACAAACTTTCATTAAGTAACCGTACACATCTTCGTGTTTTCAGATAGCAATGAATACGACCTCCAAGGATAACATAGCTACTTAGGCGAAATAGAACGAATTGTAACGAAACGTCAACATAATTACGACTGAGTATATATAATTACCCATCGCATATTTCATATCGATTATCGAAATTCTCTTTCGTACGTTTGTTTCGTGAAATGTGAAAGGAAAACAAACGCGCCGTTGCTTCACACGCTGAACTTCATAATACTTGGGGCCTCGAGTTCGAAATAAACAAACTTGGAATTCCTTTGCAACACGACGCGGAGTAAGTTCGTTGCTTTTAGTTCGGGAAAGAATTATGCTTCTCTTCTTTAAACTCGCAAAAAATTTCTTTACTAGAGCGCAAAACAGAAAAAGATCTTACAACCTGTCGTAACGTCAAGCGAGATGGAAAATGAAAAGAAAAGAATATTTTTTTTAAGAAAAGAATCCACGAATCGGTATCATTCCTAAGGATTGGTTTGGTGGATTTCAATTCGTTGAATGTTTCGTAAAACACAATGCGATTATCAACGCTTGCGAACAACATTCATCGTACATACATGTCATATATCGGGACTGCAAGGTATGCTACTTTTTTTTTCCCCTCGTTTCTTTCTCTCGATACATCTTCGCGATTATATAATTTGGTAACATTACGAAGTCCGAGCTATTAGTGCCCAACGTGACAAGATCCGCTGTTATGCCATTTTATTCGCGTCAATCGAATTGACGTGATAGACCGTGCTTCGGGAATGTCGTTTCTTATTTGAAATTCAAACCATCAGGATAGCAGTTGTAATACTGCAGGGTTCAAAGTCTTCTACGCGACCATTGTGATTCGTTGTGGTTTAGCTAACTATTCCGAAATTAATTCTGTCTATTTTTGTTAGAACGGAGACCCTCTGATAACTATCCCGTGCAGATTACTATAGTCGAAAGAGTATAATCATATACGACAAGATGGAAAAAAATTGAAAATAATGTATGTGCTTTACTTCTTCGCAATAAAAAAGAAGATAAAAAGAGAGAAGTGTGCGAACGTGTGTGCGGGGAGATGGGGGATCAAGACTTACGTTCGCGATGTTACAAAAGTGCATTTATAATACACGAACGTAACATAGATACGAATAACTATAACGAGGGAAACTAATGAGCGGTGATAAAACTTATGTAGCCTTGTTTAAAATGTAAGATATACGTCGGTATACGATTCGATTAGCGATACAACCTATCGCGTGATTATATTTAATTTGCGCAGTTACACGATCGCCACTATTTCCGCGGTTTGTTTTAAAAACGATCGATTAGCTCGTATTATCAAATATCGAGCGAGCGGTAATTGTTCAAGGTCTCCACCAAATTTTGCGAAATCTTGAGTTAATATTATACTGGGTTGATAGCAGAAAATAACGTGATCTTTTCTGTTTCATTCGAAAGTTCATTTTTCAACCGCGTCACTTCGTAATGTACAGATTATATGTCTTCATCTCGCGACGTTTTATCAAAGTATTCGTGTATGTCGTATGTCTGTTAAAAGTTCAGCCGTAACGAGAGAAAACGATTTCTTTGCAAAACGTACATCGGGGAGAAAAATTACCGGATATAAATGACACTTTTCGTGTATCGCTTAAAAACGAGACGAATAGTAGAAAATGATAAATAAAAAGGTGGAGAAAAAGTTTCACGTACAACAACGATCCTTCGTGTTACATAATCAGATATGTTCATAACTATTCAACGACGTTCGAGTGATCCGATGTGACGGTTTATTATCATGTGAACGAAAAAATTTCACTGATTGCACGGAAGAGAGAGAGAATGTTACCAAACACAACTACGTACTTACTACCGAACTCAGAAACTCGTTATTAAATATTACGTAAACCGTATTACTTGTATAAGATTCGAACATTCGTCAAATTCGAAGTACACGTTGCACCAATTTTTTTCCGACGATACGAGAATGAATCGTTCGATAATTATTCAAGATTTTCAAAATCTTCCACTCATTCTTATAGAACGTCTTCTGATAATAGGAGACACAAACTTAACACGATTCAACGATTTAAAATATACTTCTAACACCTTAATTAAAACAAAGCGTTTGGGCGAGGTTATTCATCGCCGTATCTGCATCCCTGATCGATCAAATTCTCGAATTTGTATCTCCCAACTTCTTTATACCCAGTTTTCGTAGTTTCCCGCAAAAATCTGGTCTTTGAACGAACTCAGAGAGATTCTTTTCAAAAAGGTTCTCCTATCGAAGATCAGAGGTGGTCACCTGCAGCGAAAGGATCCTCAGGTCAAACGAAGAAGACCCATTCTCAGCTATTGCGATTCTATTTTGAACGTCGATTTTTACCTGTCTGCAGTCTAAACTCTTCGAAGTCTAAAAGAAAAGGAAAAAAAAAAAAAAAGTGGAAGAAAAAGTCACCTGAGCCGCTTGCGGCGCTCGATCAAGCCCGCCATCGCATTGTGCTGCACCTGGTTTAAGGCAAATCGTTTCCTCCGGACGGGAAGCTATCCTCCACTTCCAATTCCTCATTGGGATCATTATCGGGATCCCCGACGACGAAGCTGACTGGATTATCCGACATGGTACTGTTGGAGTTGATGCCACAGTTCTCGTCCTCAGTCGATGATGATCTCTGCGCGTCGCCTCTGATATTGTTACCTTCAAATTCGTGCGTGTGAAGATCGATCGTATCTTATACGATCCAGCATCCTGAGCAATCTCGTGGCCAGCGTTTGCATAATATTTAAAAATGCGCTGTCGCGTTCTCCCCATAACAGCTCGCGGCTCCCGTTTCCGTTCTAGCACCAAGGGCCACTCGCTAGTTTCTCTTTTATTTTTTGTATTTTATTTTATCTAATTTTTTCCTTTTTTTTTCTCTTGACACTTCTGAGATCGTTAACTCGGTATCGATTCGTTCCCGTCTAATTCAAATTCCATGTTAATTTATCGAAAAGGATGCATAGCATTTCCATCATCACAGACGAGATAACGAGAATGAAGGTACAGCTTGCAGGAAATGTTTGCTCGATCTTCAAGAAGTTTCGTCTGGATCTTTTTAAAGTGTCGAAACTATGAAGAAAATTCTGGATCGAGGAGTGGCCCTCAATTCTCGCGTCATGTAAATTCAGATCGTAGGCAAAAGTTCCAAGTGACGGTGGCCAAGAGGTAGGTCATGCCAAAGAAGCTGCATGCAGTTCCCGAAGGAAGAAAAAAAAGCGTCTCTCCACCAAACGACCCTTTCATCCTGGTTATGCAATTTACCCGCGATCCGACACACAGTTATCGTTTGCATACGTAAAGATTCCGACTAATAGACTAATAGTCCAATTTTGATGAACCCAAACCGTAAGAGGCGTCATGCAAACGAGTAATGAACGATATATGAATTTCATGAGAAGCGTATGATCATGGATGCAATTAACTATGTGATGAACGAAAAAAAAAAAAAAAAAAGAACGGGAATAAGAGAATGTTAACTGTTAATGAATTATATATCGTGGATGAGTAATATCCTTATTAAATAAAAATATCTTTTACAGCAAATATACCGATGGTCGTTTGCGTAATCTGCGAGATAACGGTAATGAGCGATAATTTTATTCTTTTATACCAACCAATCGATGCGAATTTTTTCCAAAAATTTCCTCGATATCGAGAGTTTAAACTTACGAATATTCTCAGACTCTCCTTGAAGTATAGCTTGTAAAATACGATGTGAAACACGGCAAGACGTAGAATAAACGTTCGAAGGTAAAATGTCACGGAAAAATTAGTCATTCAACGCAAGACTGACTTGAGTTCAAAAACGGCGAAATTCAATCGGTAAATACACTTAGACCTCTACCAACAGTAGAACGGAGAATCGTTAACCAGTGGTAAGAAAAAAAAAAAAAAAAATACAATCGCTCCAAGCTCTCGTACGATACTACGAAACTCAAATGATAACTGTGACAATTGAAACGAATTAATTATATCTGCCATATGATACGCGTATGATCCACGTGTTAATGACAACATCAACGTCACCAAACATCGAGCTAAGTCTTTCAAACCGCACCGATTTGCAAATTCGTATCAGTAACACCTTCGAAACTCACGAATAAACTGTTAATACTCGATCGTTCACGAGTGAGGATTAGTGAAGCTCGATAAGACCGGTCTTCTTTTTTCACTTATCTTTCACCGATGTCGGGATTCGGGCAAGAGGTGAGCACTAGATGGAAGGTAAACGGCTGTGCGAACAGGGATCGAGAAGTAAAATCGAATTGGCACGCAGATACTACCCGTGAAGATGGATCGGGATCAGGAGAGAAACCCAAAGAGCGTGAGAAAAAAATGAAGCGACCACGAGGCGAAACCAAATTCGAAAAGCCTGGTTACTCACCCTCGTTTCTGCTACCAACGTACAGCGAATGAATTGCTCGAAATATGTCAGCCCACCACCCTTGCTGTGGTCGATCCGTGAAAACGTGTCCAATTCGAACGTATCGGCGTGCTATCACAGCGAACGTGAACCCGAGGAGTACGGGAGCAAAGAGAAAAACGGCGGAGGGAACACTTCGGGAGTCACTTTGTGAAGCTTGAACGAGACCTTGAAAGAATTTCGGAGGATCAAATAAGAATCCTTTTGCCCGATTTTTCTCTGGGACAGGCGTTCGTTTCGTTTCATTTCGAACCTCTCCGAACAGCCTGCCCCTTATTTCACCGATCGCGACTACATTGAAATAGCACGCAAACTCGTTTCGTTTATCACGAAGAGAGAATAACAAAACGATACTATGCGGCTCGTATTGGAGACGAACTTGGTCCGAGAGTGGAATATTACGCGAACCTTGGTCTTCCGATATAGACATGTTATGAAAAAGAAAAGAAAAAAGAAAAGAAAATTGCCGGAGAGATTAGTGAAGTCGACGGTACAGCTCTCGTTTAATTAGTCGTTCGTGTCTAGTTACATTTATCGATATTTTCAGTGCAAATATCGAAACGAGCCGAGAGAGTACCAAAAGCAAACGAAGGTACCAAGGTTTGTGTAATATACGAGGTGGACCACGGGAGGACTCGTTGAAACGCTTTAGGGAGAACGCAATGTGTGTTCGCCACGAGTTACCAACATGTTTCAACGATTTAGGAACTTATCGATGTACCCAAAAAAGTATCCAGAAGACCTCGAATCATACCAGACACAGCTTGATCCCTGGATATCTCTGTTCTTCGACACGCCGATTTTCCTCGCTTTTTCTTTTTCCGTTCGGACTTTTCGCTCCCCTCTTGCCCTCTTTGCGGTTTCCACAAGCGCGAGTAAACGGATATTTAAAAAAAAAAAAAAATACGGAAAAAATAAAAGAAAGAAAACGGGGAAGAAGAATGAGAAAAAAAAAACAAAAAAGGAAGAAATTAATACGGATGTGTATTGTAACAATCGTTGACAATTATCGAGCACTAATCGTTGTCCTTTGTTTACGACGTGTGTATCAATTCCTTCGGAGAACACTCGCGATTTCTTATTTATCTGGTTTCCTGTATCCTAACCGCGCGATCAGGCGTTCGTACGACGAGCCCTCGTCATCGTCGCGCTTCTATTACTACTTCGTGTTTCACGTCGACGAGCACGAAAGGAGATACGACGACGCACTGCCGTGCACGCTGTTCCTGCTGATACCGCGCCCCTTCGTGAACACGCGCGACTTTACGCGGAGGAGAGGAAATCGACTGGCGGCGAAACACGAAGTGAACAAAGACTCGTGCACGAGCGAGCGAACGATAGAAGAAAAGGCAAAATATGAAGAAAAAAAAAAAAAAAAAGAAAAAAAAACCGGACGACAGGGTTCAGGGGTCGTCGGTGCCCGACGACGCTGTGTTTGTTTCCACTGAACTTTTCGCGGCATCGCGCGCCCAAATCAACGCCGATATCGCGGCGATCGTTGGAACTTCTGTGCGGGACTGCTGCCGCGTGCCGTCCACACGCGTTTACGTTTCTCTCGTGACTTTTTCCAAATTCATCCGTACACGACCAAGTATATTACTCGTTTCTTTGGCATATTCACTCTTCCGATACGTTCGTCTTATATTAACCTCGAATGCTCGTATATACTTCCATGTCCTCGTCGATGTATCAGTATTCTTCGAGTAGTACGCGCCTCGACTGGTAAGAAATCCATCTTGATATCGATGATCTTGACACGTGTTTGTTATCGAACTGTTGTTATTAATTTGTTTCTACTCACAGCTGATACTTCGTATCTTTCGATGTTATCTTTTTATTTCCGTCGATCTTATCCTTTTGCACTCCTTTGTTTTTTGCATTTTGCTTTTAATTTCGTCTGTTTCGGCGAAGATAAATAATTCACTCCCAGACAGGGAGTTTTCTCGATTTTGTTTCAAAATCGAGATTTTCCAGTTCTCGCCGACATAATGGCAATTTTTATTTCGCTTTTTCTCCTATGCCGTTAAAATCAACTTCGTCCGAACTTGGAATAGTGCTCGGGGTAACCGGAATCCTGTCGTTTTTTTTTCGCTGGATAAATATTCGTTCTGCTATCCTGTTGTTTTCCAGCGATGTTAATAAATTCCAATCGTCATAAACATATTGGTCGCTCCGTGGTGCGCCGTAGAGGAACCGATGTGGACATTACCACGAAGAGGAAGGACGTAAGTGTATCGTTATTCACACGTTCTGGTGACGTCCGAGCGTGTAAGTATAGGCCAACAACACACAATGTACTCATCGTACGGTAGATGTGTGTACTACATGTAATGTTATGTAACACGTATCATACGAAGTATTATTTTACACGTATATACTCGTATACGTATATAACATGATTTCTGTGACTACTCTGCGAGAAACTGTTACGATAACCGATTTTCCAATACGATATCCACCTTGGTAACCAGTTCGAAATAATCTATCGATATCTAAGATAACTCGCGGTAAATTCTTGTAAAGTTATTTATAGTCCAACGATTGATTATTATGAAAAGTTCTCGTAATAAATTTTAAAATTTCATCTAACACTTCGAATTAAACGATTCCCGCGTTGCGTACGTTTATACGTCGATCTTGTTTCTTTTTCGTCGATCGATTTTGTATGTATGTAAATATATATATAATATATAATATGTATATATATATATTACGCATAAATATGTATGTATAATATATACATATATTATAATATATACATGTTACGAATTCGTTGATCTCACTTCGAAGATATTCCACTTGTATTTTTTTTCAGAGGTCGATTTCTTCACCTTCTACTTGCTAATTTGAGATTCTGGACGACAAATCTGTACGTTATTCGTTATATCGTTATTGCTAACGATCGCAGAGAAGCTGTCCGTTTATCAGCTGAGACGAGAAATGCCTTCGTGATAATCGTGCCTGACGGAGACTTCGCTCTTGACCGCGAGTGCCGCGTGTTCGATTCGTGACTTTTACGAAGGATCGTATGATATTGTGTCACGAATCGAAAACTAGCTGAGAACGTGGTTGCCTGATTATCAATAACACACAAACCGTGTATCTAACCCGCTTCATCGTGATAATAGCTTGAACGTAAATAGATCTTTACCATTGTCACGTGCACTGGCTATTCTAGCAGATTTCCCTTTCTCCTTTGTTTCTCTATTATCTTTGTGTCGTTCAAAATGGAATTCCTCACGGTTGCATGCTACGATTCGTCTGTTTTACACAAATGGAAACAGAGTGATATGTCAACGGAAAAAAGAATGGAAATTTCGTTATCCTTTTATTTTCATCGAATTCCTTTTACTTACAATGTTTCTGTCTAGATGTCGTACGCGATGTATCGAACGATGTATCGAACGATGTATCGAAACAAGAGTAACGCATATCGAATGTTCGTCACTCGGTTTATTTCATTCTCTGCAGTCCTTGAATTGCAAAAAAGGCGCGAGGAAATGACGAAATGCAATCGTTAAGTGCAATGGATAATTAAATCTACGTTGGTAATTTTATCCATACGCTCGAGCCTGTAAGATTATACATTTGACAATAACGCGTTTTATTAGTGTATACGCACAACTAGAGGAAGCAAGTTCTCATTGATAACGCGAATATGGGAATTCTTTTTATTAGTGCTATCAGTTATTTTGGAGACAGGGTGGGGGACCTTTGACCGTTTCGAAATTTTATTAAAATATACGGTCCATCCGATTGTCTTGTGATATTGATAATTGTAATTTGACTTTTGACCTTGATAGGATTATAAACATGTGCGTGAAGGTAATCGACAATTATTGTGCCGCATTTGATGTAATCTCCAGGCCAGTTTCCGCAAACAACCACGGGGGTCCTCTGGTTAGCGTGTGTATATTTTTAAATTTACAAATCGGCCTATTTTCTTAAAAATAACTAATCTTGATTTTTTCTTAACATTTCTGGCGACTGACCAGAATTGGGTCAATTAAATTATTCGAAACGAAATTTAAATATAATTTATCGTTAGTTTATAAGAAATTAGAAATAGAAATTAAAAATTGGTAATAATCATAGAAAGATATTTGATATCGAATTTATGATGTAACAAAGAGATTGACTATCAGGGTCATCAATCACGTGAATATAAAATTTCATAAAATCGCATGATTTGTATAATGTCGTTCATTGATAAGTGCAATATCATTTATTGCATAATCGACATCGCGCGTATTACGATTGACAACACGCATTATATTCGCGCGCTAATATGCCAAGCAAACATTTTTTTCTGGTACAATGTATACAAGTGCTTGTTTTATATCCATGTATTCTTCGAATACTTCGTTGTATTTTTGTTCCTTTTTAATCTAATTTTTTCGTCGACGGCGTGTAAAGTCATAAAATACGTGATCCGAATGAAAAAATACAAATGATAGGTGTCGATTAAAAAAGAAACGATTTATATAAATTGTTTCCTTACTGAACGGTTTGATACTGAGAAATATTATTTCTTGCGTATTACGAAAGAAAGATAAATTCAATGACACTCGATGACATTAACAAACATTATATCTATGAAGGAAGGAAAAGAGAAAAAATTGCCAACTGTAATTAAATACAGTTATAAGAAGATTAGTTTATAAATAAATTGATTTGTCATCGGTGAATTCGTGTCAGCTATTAGCGTATTTTATCTTTGCGAAGCACTACGTAAACCCTCGGTAGTATATGCCCTTTATTTAATAAACGTATTAGCTTCACGATTTATGGAATATAATATGTATGTCAAATAATAATCGAATGAGACTTTTTCATTTCGTATTATAATTACATATATTCAGCGGCAACAAACTCTATGGATTTTCACACAAGGCAATCAAAGAATTGACAGACTGTTCTGATTGGTTGATTGACGAGTCAGGCGACGTATACTGTATTTTGATTGGTTCATACGAAGCGTGTGGTGTATCCAAGGAACACGCGTCACCAACCGATGTATACCGAATACAACTTTAACACTACTGTACATGGAAATTTTTCGCGTTATCTTTGAATAATTTTCAATGAAAAAGGTCAAAACTGATATAGAAATGGAAATCTAAAAACTTACCGATGACGAATCTTTCGTGGTGGAGTAGCACGCTCCTCATTGAGGTTAGGTTCGTCTATCCCTCCGTGTTCTGTCATTCGATATGCTTCTGTTCACAATTCGTCACAAAAAAATATTACACGGCACTAATTCTGCCCGGTTATAGTTCGGAGACGACCAAACGTAGTCGATCACAACGTAGGAATTTATTGTCACCTTTTAAACATGGATTTTTTTACTTCCGTTAAGGCACGTACACCGTGGTGCAACATAAAGAATTCATATACCGACACCACACCATCTTCGGGTTCCACTGTTGATTCTCACACGGTGAAGATTCCTTTATCGGTAGGGCAGAAGCTTTGAGTATTATATTCTGTACCTAGAGGTCAGGGTCCCACAGTACCGGTAGTTTCAAATCAGTTTACCTGTGGTTATGGATACGAACTTATGCAATACAGATATACTCACACATATCGTTAAAAAAGTATGTTTTTATCGTCTTCAACGTGTTAAGATGTAGAATAAGTTCGTAATTACGATAATGTCCATTTATTTCATAACTGGATTTCGAGTTATTCGAAAATAACACAATTTTTATTTTTTTCTTGAAATTTTTTCTTTCTTCTTTTTCCTTTTTTTTCATGTTTCATAAAACACAGATATTACGATGTTTCGAGGAATGGAGCTGGATAACTTCATTTAAGAAAGTAAAGTACAATTATATAGATGTCACGTTATTAAAAAATGACACGATGTATTACACGATACAGATCACGAATTATGGACAATCTACAAATAATGTTTTGCTGTTTTCGTACGAAATATTTTGGGATTTCATTACCAGAAACACTTTTCGTAAAAACTCACTAATTGCTACGGTATACAATCAAACAGAAAATAGCGACTGCCACGAAGTACTAGATTTGTATTACTTGCGAAATCGTTTATCGTTGATGGCAAATACGAGCGATACGAATCTTATCAACTTCTTCTATCAGAAAACCTATTTATCGTTCTTGTTGAAGGTACGTGAAGCTTATAAAAGATAACAATTTATTTCTCGATATAACTATTAATTCTAAAATCAATGAATGTGTATTTATATAAATATTTATCTTTACATGTTGCAGAACAAATTGATTTTTTCCGACAAAGAAAAGTTCACGGACGTTATATTGAACGAAATAATTTCACTAAAACAGTCAAGTTCCCATATAAAGTTCACATTTCATATCAATCAAAACATGTTGTATAACAATTATATCGCAATTGACGATGACTATAAGTCGTGTCAAGTATTTGCTAAAGCTCTGTCAAGTGTAATTAAACAGAGTTTGAGTATTCGATTCAAGGAAAATTGTTTCTCTATGTTAAAAGTGGAAAATTCGCATACGGCAGAATCCGCGCTTATGACTAAATTAATACCACTAATCTGTGAAAATTATATTTTTCCTGACAATAATTAGATATTCGATAGCTAAACTAATTATAAAACGAACAATTCATTTTACGCGTAATAAGCTTTTTTCTCACGATTGCAAAATTGATCTACCATAGTATGTAATTTAGTAGAATGTTAGGTAGACTTTTCTATTTACTTGTATTAAGTATATTAATGAAAAAAGTAAAGTTAGTTTTATTCAGATTCAATTATTCCCGCCAGAGGTGAGTATAACCGACAGAATCCTGCGCAAGTGTAGTTGCGCATAACAAGCGTAGTATTCATTCTTCTCCCAGTCAAGACGCGAGGGTCAGGTTAGGCAGGTCGGACTGACAGCAGAGAACGGAAACAGCATTTCGTTATAGCTCGTAAATGAAGGTTAACTTCGTCGCGAACGTAGTGAAGTCTGTGGATAAGAACGAAGGCGATGCCACAGCAGAACTGTCAACAGGATCTCCGTATTGGTTTACAAGTCTCGCGGTGAATTAGCCAGGGACAAACATGGCTCGCGTTCCGGCAGACGTGTGTTTTTCTTCGTGGTGAACCTACCTCTTTCTCTCTTGTTCCTTGTCCCTGTCTCTGTTTCGCCAGGCAGGGATCCTCAACTTCGGGAGTGGTAATATTCATGCAAGTACGTAACGCATACACCTATTGTAATGCGCGTATACACACGGCTTAACGTATATTAATATACACACGGCAAGGGAAGAGGAGCTTCCCTCTTGTTAGTATGCAAGTGCCGTTTCGGTGCCCCTTACGTGGCCTTATTTGCACTCGCGTACGATCGGCGCGCGAAACGAATCAAAATGACCGTTCTCCTTTTCGCATGATTTTTTGGAGTATACGCCTAGCCCATGTAAGTACGTTTTAATTTTCGATCGTTTGCAATAAAATATCGAGTGCCTTTGTGTGTTTCTCTTTCTCTCGTTCAACGTGTATGTGCGTGTGCGTGTAACGGTGCAGTAAATGGCGGAGGATGTAAAAGGGCTTTCCTAGTCTACGATGTGCCAGCAGAGAATTATCGGTATTGTCGTTCCCTTGACATAACCGCCGTTACTTCCCCTCGTTCGTGGTTTCAGGTGAGAGTCGATATTCCAGCTGTTTCTGCACTTCTCGTTTCCTGCATATTCGATATTTCTCGTGCTACACTATCGAACGATTATACGATGTAAATACGTCTCGTACCTTATTTATTTGGCCCATTACCGCGATGCAATTTCGTACGCAAAGTTCATTGCACTTAACCGTGTGTTGCACGGTACCGCATGGAACGAATTCTCGAAAAGCTTTCCGAATACTTTACCGCAGCTTATAACCTCAAAATTCACGAATATCATTCTCGTAGACGTTGTTTGTTCCCAGTATTTCCGGTAAGATAGAATAGAGATTAATAATTTTTACATTTTTATTTAACAGCTGGTATTTTATTTACGTTTAACCGGTTATTGCACCTGTTATATTTACGATACCATTAAATTCCAACAGATTTTAATAATAATACTTCCTGTTACCGGAATAAGATACATATGTATATTTCTACGTTTGTCATGCGCGTTTAACAAAAAGTATATAATTTTATGCTTTCTTATTCACTGAATGCATCGAACCACTAAATATTTACGGACATACTTGCAGAAATACAACGTTGTAGAAATCGTCAATGGTTTTCACTGCAGATTTCGATGAAAAGCCGTAGCAAGGAAGAAAGCGTGTTGACAAAGTGTAAATGATAGCGAGTCGGCGGACACGAACGTAAAAATGAGAATTTAGTTACTATGTAGGAATTGAAGTGCGTGTAACGCGATAAGGGCTTCTCGTGTGCACGATGCTTAATTAAGTTCTCATTGTATGTACGTTGCACAACCGGAATAGAAGAAGAACAATCCGTGCGGCTTGTAATTAAGCAATGGATGTGGTTGCGCGTGCTGGAACATCACGGCGCGAATAACAATACGCAGAAGGCGGGAGAATTCGTGAAAGAAAAAGGTTCGAGTACACCAACATTCGCATTCCAGCTGCAACACGCGCCGAAGATAGTAACCTTGGCATAGTAAAGTTATCGGAACGGCGTAATCTTCTCCCTATTGAAAAACCTCACCTTGACTCGTCTCTATCAAGCTCGTTAAGCTTTATCAAGCGACATGTCAACGACTTTGTGAAATTATTTAGTTCGATTGGCTTAGCTCTTGCCCGCGTTCGGATTATTCGCCTCGCCAACGATATCGCCTTAATCGTTGCAGCCATATGAACTGGTATTAAGGTTGATCTAGTCATTTTTCAACTTTACTTAACGTATGATACATTTTATTCTATATTATTATCGAGTTTCCCAAGACTTAATATTATACAATTTGAGACAAAGAAAATAACACAGCAGACATTATTATGATAATTATAATAAATATAATAATATCTGCAATAAAAAAATAATTTGCTCTCCAAGATTTTTCTTTTTCTATTTTTATTTCTTTTTTTTTTATAATAAAGATAATAGATGGACGTTTGCCAGTTTTGACTCACACGACACCGAAGCCCAAACACACGTGGATCGAATTAACTTCTATGGATTCAAATTTATCGATCGAATTTGCCATTAAAGGAACGTGCGAAACTTTTCTCTGCCTTACGGTCTACATAAATTTTACACGGAGTATCGCGACAATACGATACGAGGAATCGTTCGGTATTGTCTGCGCGACGACATTTCTTTCCTAAGCGCCATTTTAATTGACTCGATCTAAGTCCGCGCCCGCGAATATTTAAGATCTCGACATACGGTAGCGGATGTGGCATGGACTTTTTACTTGTAACTTTGTTACACTTTTATTTTCGTCGTTTCTCGACCGTGCTGCTGCTGCTGCACGTTCCGAGGCTACGTAAAAAAATAAAAAAATAAAAAAAAAAGAAGAAAGATGGAAAGAAAACAACCGTCAGTTTTACTCGTGAACGTGCAACCGGATGTTCTCTTTAGTACGAAAAACGTTAGACTGTGAAAGAGCGTCTGTTAATTAGCCATTGAACGAAAAAGATTGATGAACAGTAGACACGTCGATCATATTTGTTTTAGGAATGCTCTATTTTCTGCGAAAGAAAATATATTTCCTTTTTGATTCGTTCATTTTTCGTAAACGACTTTAATCGAAACTCGCGTAGGCGTAAGAGATCGAGGAGGAATCGAATTAAACGTAATTGATAGATTCGATTTTTCATCGTGCCAGCATTTTACTTTCGAGACGTTCTCTTAATTAGTTTGGAAAGTTAGTAGCTATACAGATTAATGTTAATCGCATAACACTTCCTGTAGATAGCTTAATTGCACGTTGCCCCGGATATCGTCTTATATTTCTGTTACTTTTATCACGTCATCGAACAGAGATCCCTCTGATTCTCCAAACATTTTCTTGGCATTAACTATCTACCACCTTAGCGGACAATTATTTTTCTCTCTTTTTCTCTATTTAACGCTGCACGTCGCGTAACTTATAATTCCATGTATCATCTTACACCGATAATTACTATACGTGTCACGCTTTTTATTTTTATTTCCTGGCTATTTATTTCCTATTCGAATTAGATAAAATCTCACTTCGCCCTTTGATTTCTTCCAATAGCAATACTCGAACACCCGGACAGCCGAGAATTTCGGACGAGCGTAATAAAAGTAACAAAAAAAAAAAAGATAAAAAGAAGAAAAGAGTTGGGCGCAAGGAATGATCGATTAGGCCGATCAACGCGTCGATCAGAATAGCACTTTCGCTTGATTAAAGTTCAAGACGATCGTTATACCTACGTGCACTCGTAGGCCGCGGCAAGGCCGTCAGATTTAAAACAGCAAATTCACCTGACCGCCTTCGACGCGGTAAACATCGCGCTTTACTCGCGCTTGTACGTTTGCGAAACTTTCATCCGCCTCGTGTTCCCGATTCACGGATAAGTTCGTCACGGGGCGACCGGTAAATATTAATTACGATTACTTATTTTCACTTTTCTACTTTTGCATTCCTCGCGTCCTCGCGTCTCGATCGTCGTGTTTGCTTCTTTCTCTTTTTTCTTTCCTCTATTTCTTTCATCTCGTTTCCTCTTTTCCTTTTTTCTATCGTTGCTGATTTGAACTTGGCGAAAAGATAATATATAAGAATTCTATGTTATTAAATTGTTATTAAATTAGTTTCCCCTTTCTTCTCCTTTTGTCTTATTTTTCGCCCCTTTTTCAATTTTTGCAACATCGAATTCGGCGCGAATTTTGAAATACTAAATACATTTGAACGTGAGAATATCAGTGGTGTATTATTAAATTTTTTAAATTTTATTTTCCCTCCTCTTTTACCTTTATAATGTCGATTTTTACGCGAAATTTAGATATGGTAGATACACGAATGAATCGTTATTGTTATTGAATCGGTTAAAGTACGTAAACTACTTTATCGTAGTTGTTTCGATTGAATCAATCTTTGCGTCGAATTTTAGCCAGAGTCGAGCAGAGTTTAAGCAAAACTATCGAGTTGCAAACGCCTGGTATATTGGCCGAAGCAATTAGATGCTCGCGTATTCAAATCGACTTGGTGCTCTGCACGATGCCCAATGTTTCAAATGGCACTTACAGCGGATCTGTTTAATTCATTACTCGTCTCAACTGGGACACAAGTCTTCTCTCTGGATTGCTAGAACTTACATATATCTCTAATAACCAGCATGTATCTCATTTGCTAAAATATCGACGAAGTTTCATCGAATTTCAACGGGAAGTTACTTCACCGTGAAATTCGAAATATTCACAGCTACTACGAATTACAAATAAATCTTCCATCGCGTTTCGATGCGCGAGAAAATTGACTAACCCGATATATCCGCCGAAATTAATTCGTATTTACGATCAAAGGATTGACGAATATTCCAGATTTCGAATCTATCGAAATAAAAAAGATCAAATGAAAAATTCCTGAAACCTTCCGTCGCATTCCGATGCGAGAAAGGATGAATCGAGCCAATAGCTATCGAAATTAATTTCCAAGCGTACGGTTGAACGAATGCAAAATATTTCATGCGAAGAATTTTAAAATAACCAATTTACACGGCGAAGTTGAAAATAGGAAAAATTCAGAGGGACGTTCGATGAATTCCCTGGCGTTTATAGAACAACTGGTATAGGTTGATTCAGGTGAAATTTACGAGCGTCCGCGGCTGTTGGCCGCGATAATATACGCGAGTTAATATTTCGCTATAATAAGCGCATGGCGATAAAGACGTCTGAGCACCGTGGAAATTGTTTGCGCAGAAGAACGTGAAAGAGGAATAATGGTTCAATCGAGAGGAAAGTAAAATCCTGCCGTCATCCTGGCGCGTGGCAAACCAGGCCAGAGGCCTGGATCCTCGTCCTCCTCGTCCTCGTCAACGGAGAGGCTGCAAAGGATGCCAGGACCGGCGCAAGAAAGGCCTCGTGCGCAAAGACTTACCGACATCGAGCCTCAGACGGCAAAAGTGAGTAAACTAATTCTTCCATCCTTCTAATTATTCCATAATTTTATTTACATCATGCGATTAAACGAGAGAGAGAATACATTTACCGTGGTACGATCAAAGAGCAAGATGAGTCCTTTATATAACGTACCTTCTATATATCTTCTCTTACCACCATACAATCGACTTAACGTTTTGCGACTCGGGGTCTATACAACGTGGTATACACAGCGTGTAAAAATAGTATTAGCACGCTACGTTACAAAGATATTCGTGTAACCGGTAAGTTTCGATTTGAACCCATACGAATTAATGAAAAATACGCCATTGTCGCCAATTTTTTGTCGGTCCAAATAGATTCGCCAATGTTTCAAAAGAGAGGATTAGAATTAGAAACGTGATATTCTAGCCGTATGGCAATTACTTCGGCGTTAGAGTTCGTAGAGTTCTGTAATAAAAGAAAAAGAGATATGAAAATTAATCTCTTTGCTTCTATCGTTATTCGCGTAATACGAATTAATGAAAAATACGCCATTGTCGCCAATTTTTTGTCGGTCCAAATAGATTCGCCAATGTTTCAAAAGAGAGAATTAGAATTAGAAACGTGATATTCTAGCCATATGGCAATTACTTCGGCGTTAGAGTTCGTAGAGTTCTGTAATAAAAGAAAAAGAGATATGAAAATTAATCTCTTTGCTTCTATCGTTATTCGCGTAATACGAATTAATGAAAAATACGCTATTGTCGCTAATTTTTGTCGGTCGAAATAGATTCGCCAATGTTTCAAAAGAGAGAATTAGAATTAGAAACGTGATATTCTAGCCATGTAGCAATTACTTCGGCGTTAGAGTCCGAGGTCTGTAATAAAAGGAAAAGAGATATGAAAATTAATCTCTTTGCGTTTATCGCTATTCGCTCGCAATGCGAATGCACGCATGTATATACGCTAATGATGCAAATGGGATAATTTAAATGCGTGTACGTTCAGAGAACAGCGAGTTCTATAGATAGAAATTTTTTCATGGTGAGAAATATTTCTAAGAGAATCAAATACACAACCTCAGAGTCGCGGTATATCTTCGTGCTTCGATTATAATCTGGTTTCAAAATTTTCACAACGGAGCGATGATCTCGCACTGTTGCAAAGTTATATTTAGAAAAAGATCGTTGAGCGTGTGAGCTGTTGTGATACACGTACTCATAGATTTCACCCGAATTGGAAACTTAGGTGAATTTCCTTGTAGTACGCCGATACCTTTTTTTTACCCAGTGCAAGTGTATACGTAACTAGACTATCGAGTTATATTATTTGTCGAAATTATGCACGTGATTCCACTTTCTTTTCTTTCAAGCTTCGGCTTGTATAATAGCGACGAATTCGTTGTGACGGCAGGCATACAAGAAGCACGATGTTTTCTCTTTTAATGAAAGTTCCATTTGTTTACGATCATAGAAGACATTAACATCGCAATTACGGGACCAGTCTACACGACTGGTTTCGGATATTTCATTTTTCCAAATATCGCACGCTTTACGATCTTTACCGTTGATTTTTATTTACTACGTACCCGTTTAATTATTATTATCCGTGTACAACCGTATTTATCCACGGTTCGCAGATACGTAATTCCATCTAATCTAATTCGAGGCTACGCGTGTCCTAAAGTCGATAGCTTTCTGGCTATTTGGCTGCCTTCTTATTTCAGTATTGTCACGGGAAGTTGTCTCGGATATCACCGGCCGATGTTTAGAATTCTAAAGTCTCCGGCTGATTTATGTAATTACGCGTAATCGTGTGTATGCTCCGATGAAAATTGGCCACGGTATAATTTCCCCGCTGAAAGGATATTGCGTCGTAAAAGTGGAGGAACAAGAGCGTTCTAGGCGGTGAAACTTTGTAAAAGTGTAACGAAACGATTTCCTGGAAAATGAGTCAGTGTTAGGTAATAATTGCTCGGTTTCGATGAATCATAGTGGATCGATGCAAACGAATAAACATAAACATAAACATACACGCAAGTATCAGTACAAATGTTGAACGAAATTTTCGTTTATCGAACGTTCATCGAAACGATTCCGGAATCATTCACGAGGATGTCCTCTTTCACTTCCGGTTCCGCCATTTTGCCTAGCGCTGTGTGCCGGATAAAAGAAATCCGCGAGTTTCAGCCTTGATTTACCTTGATCTTCCTTTCATTCTCGTTTCACATCTCGATGATATCAGCCTGCTTTCCGTTAATTACTCACGCGACCACCCTTGCTTGGTATAGGTCAGAAATCGCACATCGACGCATCTCGTTGCCCCCCTCCCCCCTGCAGCTTTAACATTAATCTCCACCACTCCTTTTTCCCCTCTTTAAATTGTTTCTTCATTCAGCTTTCCCCGATTCCGTTTACTTTCTCTTTTTACGCGGATGCGATTTCTTCCATACGCCAGACCCCGGTATTGCTTAATTTTCACCTAAATTTTCCAACGGGTCGCGTCACGAGTGTCGCGATGGATTATTTCGCCTGATCTAATTTAACTATCGAGAAAGTTACTGCGCCGGATATGGTTATTCATCGAGGCACACGGAGGTTCGTCGCGTCGATATATGGATCCGATTGAAATTTACGTTGGATGGAAAGAGTCAGAGATATTCGATAGTGGTGACTTAAAAAAACTGTGAAAAATCGCGTGTAACAAAAACTGGGTGTACATATCGAGGAACAAATGTATTTTCAGTGTCTTGTTTCGAGGCAAACGATAACCGAGGATGTTTGAAACAAGTTGAACGTATTGTTATTGTCTTTTTTTTTCGCGCTTTTTCTTGCTTTCGAGCTGCTCGACAATTCTATCGTTCGTTTATATTTTTTGCAACACACAGTGTACACTCACTACCGATATTTTTACCGATATCTTTCCCGGCTGGTAATATCGCGATGAAATATTCCTGTGCTCGCAGATTGATTGGTTTAAAAATTTGATAGCTTCTCGATTAATTCTAGCCTGCTTTGCGAAATTTCGGTTTGATGATCAATACGCGAACAGTCGGGTTTTTCCAGCATACACGCAGCGAAAAGGAGGGTATCTTGATTAATCGTATCGGCAGACACGGTAATGTCTCCTCGTTTGTTCCCTTGTTCCCCCTCGATCCGTAAAGCACCGCGTTACTTGCCTCATAGCGAACGGAACGGGCAGGAAACAGAAACATTTCATAAAGCTCCATCGTCCCGATGTGCCAGCCAAGCAAATAAAAGCGGTTTATTCAACGTGGGGACAAAAGATTTCAGCTTTCTCTGCCGTTTTTCCACTTCTCTCTGCCTACTTTCTCAGCCATCTCCTTTTCGCCGATAAGGTGCCGTTGTTGCTCTCCGCGCACGCTTTTCGGCCGTGCCTCGTAAAGTCGCTTCAACGGAGAATGCGGAAGTTGCTTCTATTTCGCTCCGGTCTCGTTCGTCCATCTCGCTAGCGTGAGAGCAAATCGATAAGCTTTGCCGCTGCCGTCGTGTGGTATACGTGTAACCAGCAGTGCGTACCAACATCCTCTCCTGGAACACCCATCCGTACGACGGAAGCCTTCTATTTTCCTGGCCCGAAGCGTTAACCCTTCGACTGCCGGCGCAAATTAAGCTGCTTCGCGGGCAGGAGAAAGGTAAAAAAAAAAAAAAGAGAAAAGAAAAGAAAAGGAGAGAAAAAAAAATAAGAAGAGGAAGAAAATCCATCGAAGATCCCCTCCAGAGGTTTGTCAGCTGTTATTTACACCAGAGATCATGATCTTCGCAGACTCTCGAAATGGTTTGCCGTGTAAATAATTGGCAGATCGTAGCTAATGTTGCGTTAGATTTATCGCTACAACCTGTAGTTATCGAGGGTAGAAAGGGTTTCCTGGTCTTTCGAGGATGTCGTTATCCCTCTTTCGGTTGCTTTCATTGTCGCGAAGATCGAGGTACTCGAGTTAGCCAGGCACAATAACCGGTAACTCTGGTTATCTATACGTTTTTAAGTCTCTGAACGAACTTTGGTTGAGAAATCCTGGTTATTATATGGAAGAAAATCTGGTTAAGATATTCTGGTTATCGTTTGGAAAACGACTGCACGATCGTGTTATCGGGTTATGTAGAATCGTTCGTGATAATGGAATGAAAATCCGAGCGAAATCAGGATCTAAGGTCCGAAAACGGTATACCTTATCGCGGTCACTCTCTTTGGGACGAGTTTCATCGGGAGCTTGTTGGTCCGATGGCGCTCGCGTGAATCATTAAATCCTTGTGAATGAAAGATAACGTGAATCACGGAGAAAGATCATGAGTCACGGTGAAAGCGATCGGGCATTAATCAAACCGCGTCTATACGTATCTACCGGCGAAATTGTCAAGCGTGACGAAGTAACGATTTCGTAGAAAAATCGATGATTCTTAGGTTCGAGTTTCGTTCGAATAAATCGGCTCGAGTTTTCGAGCTTATCAGCCGAGGAGAATTCGCGATTAATCGAACTCGATAACGGTCGAAAATTGAAGTAATCACGGGAGTTTCTAATTAATTTAACAGAAAGTTAGATCGTTCCCGTGACCAGGCTGTGGAACGCGTTCATCTGTTGCGTGGTCGTTGTCTTCTTTCGCAGATGTTCCTTTTTTCACCAAAGATCAGCTTCTCCATGTCTGCGAATACATATGTTGGGCTGGGTTTCTTGTTGCATACTTGTTATTTTAACTGGTGCCCACAGACTAGCTTCGTTTTAACGAAGTTCACGCGTTCGCATCGAAAGTGCCACACGCGACTGTATTAATTAAGCCACCGCCATTATTACGCGTGTCCACTAACTACTGCGTCGCTTCGAGATATTCAGCTAGGAGCACTATGTACACTGACGACGGAAAGTTGGGTAGCAACATCGTTTACGGAGATATTTCTTTCCTTAGCTATATCCTTGCACCGTGGTTCAATTGTGAAAAATAGCTCGTTGCAAGAATTTATTTTTTTCCGCTGTTATTTTTTCTTCTGCCGATATTCTGTCAGTGATAAATCTAAGGAATTTATAGCTTCCCTTGTGTATCTCCATGTCGTACTTCGTTACTGTAATCGCACGTGTGATAAATTTAAGATGTTTCTACCCCTGAGAACCCCTGAGAAACGTTTGCAAGGTTTGCGGTGCAAGGTGGTCCATATCGTATTCTACCGCGTTATCGTAATCGCATAATATACAACGACTTCTGATTAATCGCTGAAAGATGATCGCTTGTATTTCGTATTGCTTTGAAACTTTGTATCGATAGTGTACGCACTGGTTGCGTAGACATAGTCGAATAAGGAATACGGTATTTGCTGGACTAGTTTCTCGTTTCAGTAAATCGTGTTACGTTCCTTCATCCATGTCGAGGAACGAAGTTCTCCGTAATATTTCCTTTTTCTTCGTTATCCGCTGTCGTGTTTTCTTTCTCGTTGGTCGTCCTCGCGGGAAGAAAAGGAGCAAGAAATAACTAGGATAGTCGCAGTTGTGAAACAGATTAGGTTATTGTCAGTGAATTGTCCGTGATCATTAAGAGAACGTAGAGAGGAAGAAGAAGGTTGGTACTTTCTCGAACTAATCCAGCCGGGGTTCTATTGATTAATGGAATGATTGACGATCCTTTTCATCGGAACAGATCCATGGCAATAGGATTTTACAAGAGAATCCGCTATTGTTGCTGTAATACGTGTGTACGTGCGCGTTTATTCCGCTCGTTGTTAGTACTGACGAGTAAAATATTGGCGGGATGGGTTTTCACGCTTGACAGGGTATTCCAATCATCCGCCGCAGTGATCGGAAGAGAAGAGTAGACGTAAATAATGGTGTGCGAAATTTTATGTTCGCACCAGAAATAGAACTTTTCTTGCTCGAGCAGACGTATCTGGTGAACAAGGGACGCTTCTCGATACGCTGGGAAAAAGTGCGGCTGAAAGAAAAAGTGGATTGAGTTATTGGAAACGTCGTTTTAGACGCGAATATTCGCGATAAATTAATTTTACCTCCGAAAATGTCGAATGAAATTATAAAATTTTACCAACCTCTTTAAGAACGAGTTCATCAAATCCGGGGAAAGTAACGCGATGGATTTACTTCCGAGAAAGAATTGGAAAAATAGAAACTTTATTTTGCCGCGAATAGCCTGTAACAAAAGTAATAACAATTACGATAAAACGAAGAGCGCGATACAACGAGGTAACGTTACTTCTTTGCGCAATAAATTTATAAGAGCGAATGGTATAGTTAAAAATGTTTATACATTTAACGTTGATAGAATATTCAGAGAAGGAGCAAAGGAAAAATACCTATAAAATATCTGTACTTTTGCGATTGAATTACACATCGTCTAAGGTAAGCAAATATTCCAATCTTTTGAACGCTGTTGTATATGTCGGAATTTCTCCAAGAGGTTGAGCTTCTTTTTAATCGAGACGAAAAAGTCGGTGCTATAATTTTTTCCCCTCGTTCTAATCTCTTTCGAGAGGAGATACGTATATATTCTTAGATTTTCGCGGATCGTGAACCATAAATCACGATTCCCTCCGCATCGAGATTAAAACCGGAAAGAACTTCAAGGTTTCACGGAGCAGAGCTAAAGCGAGATGAAGTTTACCAAGAGCGAGGGGTATTCAGTATAAGCAAACAGAAACTTTGCGCAAAGGGTAATGAAGCTCGGCCAGTTGTTGGACGCGCGGAAACTTGCATCGGTTCTGTGGGAGTCTTGATTGTTACGTTGAAGAAGGACGATAACGTGACCCGTTCTCGGTCGACCGGTTTTTTCGACTGAAAACTCGAACGAAAATATATAACACCTCGATCTGTACTGGGTGATCTAAAAAAACGCCGGCGAATAAGTTTGTTTTGAGTTTGAAGTTAGGTCTGGCCTCTGTCCCGAGCCTTATCCTTGCCTGTATTTCGTCATCACACCTACAAACAATTATTCTTTTAATTCACGCGTGTTAAACTTTATCACCGTCTTTATCTTATTGTAGACATAATATAATTATTATTCCTTATAAATATAACAGCCTATCAAATTTTTACTCTTGCCTCCTTTATCATCTATTTCGTCATCATTCGTACGAAGAATTATTTTATTACTATTACTACTGCAGTACACGATGAAATAATAGCACATCCTGTAGCTTTTAGCGTTTCTCGAAACTAATGCGATATAAAACTTGTATATGGTTCAATCTTGAATAACAGAGGGATACAAATTTTACTTGTTTATATGGAAAATGAAAAGGTTCTCTCCGTATTTTCATATGTCGAATCCGAATCTCAATGAAACGAATCTAAAAATAAAAAATGTCACTTTCGGCGCAATTTTTCTAAGATGGCATTTGTTCCCAATATTTTTATTAACTGCCTCGGATAGTACTAACCTTTCTGTATAAGATTAAATTTCATTTATAATCGAACAATGTTTTTTTATTTCTCGAGAAAAGGCTGCGATAGTCAAAGAAACTATCTGTAGCCGGATATAAATGTTACTCATTTTGTTGTGCATTTATTCGCAGCGTAACGCGTTATAAAACGGTTAAGAGGCTGAAAGACGATCTAGAACCCTTTGCCGTAGTCGGAATGCAGACAAAAGGGGTGGCCTTTGAATTCTTACGGTCAAAGAAAGGCTAGTCCTTGTTCAGGATTATTGATTCGAAAGCATCGCGACGAAAAAAAAAGAAACGAGAAAGAAAAAAGGCGTGGAAGACGGAGAAGGGGAGCGAGAAGCGTCGTCATACAGTTTTTCCGAGACGTCGTTCTAACGAAGATGGGCGCGGTTCGAGGCGCATTTCTACGCAGCTTTCGCAGATTGAATCCCAGCACTTAGACCGTGACTCACTATGGCCTGCCTCGGATAGGGTTTCTTGCGGAATTCCGAAAGCACCCTTCTGACGCGACGAAATTACACGTCGGACATTCTGCGTATTTTCGTTTCCAGTAACATGCACGTTTTCATAACGGTCATCGTAGATATTTCATCGGGAACTATAAAAAAATGATCGGAAAATTATTTGGCGAGAAATGTAAGTCGAAATCGACGTTCGATATATTTTTATTCGTTAATTTACCATTTTATTTCGTTCATTTCCGCTTGTAGTTCGGCTCGAGTCGTGTAACGGTACTGGCAATAGAAGATTTTCGATTCTCTGGGATTGCATTACACATAAAGGCTCGAACCACGTCGATTTCCTCATAAATAATAGAATAGCTTCTCTATACGTAATGAGATTAGAGGAGCTGGTAGGTTAAAACGATTCAGTGACCCGACGATTCTTTATACACTGTTTTTAACCGTATACGTACCTCCTTGCTGCGATTAAATTATGTTTCGCACGACCGGAGAATACGTAAGTTATTTTTATCCGCTTTAAATATCAAAAGCGTATCTTATTTTAGTTCTTCCTTTTTCTTTTTCCGTCCGTATTGCTGAACGACGAAAAGGAACAATGCTTCCGGTTCGATAATGCACTTCACCGGAGAAAAGTAGGAGCAAATCGAGAGGATAATGAAGTGTAAAAATATGCAGAGGGAACTAGAGTGGGAAAAGCGCGGTTCGATTGTGTCTGCTCGTTTCACATCCTTGCGAGATATCGTATCGTAGTCCCAATTTTCGTATCCCGAATCCCTGTCCGCCTCTGGCTCAGCCCTAGTTTCTTCCCCAAGGTTGCCATTATTATTGCTTGATTGGATGTGTTACTCGAACGACCCACTTTTTGCTGAAAACTATTATTTCCATCGGACGTTATTGTGCAGACGCGTCAAAAAGGCGGATGGCAGTTGCCTTTTAGCATTAACGACATATACCGTGTCTACTTGTTTCTTCTTTTTCACGACAGATGCCTCTACGGCGGGGCGATTAACGTTTCGAACGATCAACGATAGATGGAATCTCTTCGCTCGGCATAGTTTTAAGCAATTGATTATCGTTTCGCATTAGAATTTGTATCGACCTTTGTCGGTAGCGACCGGCACGGTATTCAAATATTAAATCTCGGTGTGAAAATTCCGGAAGCGTGTGATATTCATGGGAAGCGTAGTTTCGGTATGGATGAATAATTCGAGTTCCATTAACTTCGAACAACTGGGTTGAACGCGGTGTTGGCGAGCTACGTGAAATCCACGCCGATTTACGTTTGATCAAGCTCGATACGACTGAAGCCACGTACCGGTGCTACCGGAGAGAAAAATAACATCATTCGCATAAACTGTCGGTGTTTTCCCAACACAGATGAAAACCGATGGCAAGCTGCGAATAATCGCACGATGAAAGTAATCGACTACTCCAGACGTCTATCGTGACACGAAGAAGATAGAAAGTTCTCTCGGAGGATGCGTGAAAAGAAACGTACGTTACTGGAAATATTATTACATGAAAAATATCCTAACCTAATTCTTCCAACATGCAA